>NW_019524172.1:202552-212262 GCF_002814215.2 Seriola lalandi dorsalis
GAAACCAAGCTTTAGAAAGTGGGCACATCCTTTGCTGCTGGACAGAAATACAGCTGTCTTTTTATTCCCAAATAGATGTGCTATTACTAATAGAATGAGCACAAACTTAAAAGGCACTGTGATGGAACAGACAAATAAAAAAAACACAACTATTAAGGAAGATATTACAGATATAATACAATCTGTACTAATGCATTATATATGGCTTGTAGGCTGCAGAAAAGGAGTAGAGACTGGAGAGCACTGATAGGTTGGGGTCATCTCAGGCAAGTAGGGAAAGATCCAACAGAGCTGTTATGTAGATCTGAGGGGCTGGGGTGGGAGCTGACCAGAGGTCAGCTTTATTTTGCGTCATTCTGGATGTCATTGACAGGAAACAGCCGATCTGCTCATCTTCCTTCAGCTGGAAGACGGATCAGAAAGGCTGAGGACTGCTTATGTCATCAGTAGAGTGTGTGTGTGTGATAGAGAGAGAGAGAGAGACATGTTTTATGACATGTGGGTAGGCTGGGTGAAGCATGGCAGGTGTAGGGAGTGTATTTTTAGGCCCTGTTGCGGAGGAGCATGGGATGATTGGGAGACACATCTTTCTGTAAAACCTGCTGCCCAGAGAAAGAGACAAAAACACATACAAACCAAAAAAGAACAACAACAAAGAAACACCTTGATGTTTACAGATGTGAACAGGCACAGATAAATCTGGCTTTCCAGGGAAGGCAGTGTGTTTTCACACTGCACACAAATGAGCTACAAACAGAATTTGACTTCCCCACCTCACTCACTAAAACCAGGAATAACTTAGAAGGAATACTTTATCTTTCCAAAGAGTATCCACATAGATTCAAAAGCAAGACCACGACAAGTGAGTTACCAAACCTCCATTGTAAAAAGCTAGAACTTGGCAGAATAGATATAACAATCAGTCAGCATAACAGTATTATGTTCATTATTCATCATACAGAAGAATATATTTCCTTAATAGCCATTCATATCATCTTGAATACATTATTAGGTAGAATATTACCCTTTATATATCAAGGTACTGTACGTCTGTTGAGGATTAAAGGGGTTTGTCAAGAAAGATGACAACAGCAACATAGACAGAGGACTGCACAAAACAATACTGAAGATAAAACAGATAAAGTTTAAATGCCAAATGCCAAAACACTCATCTGATCTAATCTGAGACAGAAGGAAAGGAAGAAGTGGAAACTATGAAGAAGTCAAGACACAGCAGAGTGGCCACTCTGGCTGTAAGCTAGGAGCGTGCGAAGACAGAAGACTGCAGTGTTTTGTTATCATGTGCAAATTATGTGTTTGCAAAGTGAACTTTCTACTTAGAGACTGGCGGATATGTGCACTTGCTGTTAGGGAGATTTATAGTTTTATCTTGAACAATTTCGTTATTTGTAGCGACTATCTGGCCTGTTGGCAAGCATCAGAGAAACTCAGAGAGCAGCCGCAGCTCTGGATCCTCAAAGCGATGAAAGCAGTGTACACACAGAGAGAGAGAGAGAGATAGAAAGAAAGATGTCAGTGTTTGTGCTCAAGAGGAAGAGGCAGAGAGAGGGGAACGGGATACAGAGATAAACATACAGAGAAAGAGAGGGAAAGAGCAGCCTCCCTCCTTCTTGGGGCGTCTTGGCTGTTCCTGACGAGGAGTTGAGGAGGTTGTCTGTGTGAATATGTGTGTGTGTGTGTGTGTGTGTGTGTGTGTGTGTGTGTGTGTGTGTGTGTGTGTGTGTGTGTGTGTGTGTGTGTGTGTGTGTGTGTGTGTGTGTGTGTGTGCGTGTGCGTGTGCGCGTGTGTAGAGGGCTTGGTGTTGGCATAGAAACTGTCTGCAGGAAGCGGCTGTTCCAGGCGGAGCTCCGCTGGCAGACGCTCTCCGCTCACTTCCTGTGTGCTGCGAGGCAGGCACACACACACACACACACACACACACACACACACACACACACACACACTTGCACAGGGTTGGAGCGGGGCAGGGCGCTCGCCTGGAGAGCAGTCCAACAAAATGAGAGAGTGAGGGAGGGAGGCATGGAGGGAAGGAGAGAGGGAGGGAGGAGGGAGTTCAGCAGAGAGCAGCACTTTCCCACAGTCTGGGGATTTGACACATGGCTCTCACACATTCCTCAGCCCTGCGGCCGACCGAGCACCGGCACTCAGGGAAAGGAGGGAGCGAGAGAGAGAGGGGAAGGTTCCACCCTTAGAGCTTGCAAACAATATGGAGTTATGGAAGGCAGGGAGTGTGTGTCTGCATTCGCATGTGCCCTGCGTGTGTGTTTTTTAACATGTGTTTGCCTCATGCACCAATGCCTCAGTGTTTAACCCTTTCTCTACTATGTTCAGCTTGTCAGACAGAATCAGTCAGTGACACACACGAGCTGGCAGGTAGAGAGACGACCCACAAAGCTGAGGACAATCATCTGTTTCAATGACCTGCACCAGCTGTGGTTTTTAGCCTGTTGCGGGCCAGCACACAAACACAGTAATGGCTTTTTAGTCACACTTGGATCTTTCTGTATCCCTGCCTGTGTTAATGCTGCAGGGACCAGTGGGTTAATGTGTTATGATTGAGGGGCTTTTGCCGTATTATTTCCAGTAATTTTTTCACGCAGGCTGACTTCCTGCTGCAGTGAAACTGTCAGCATTGAAGATGCTTTATATACAATTTAAACATCAATACATTTCTGTCAAATTAACTGTGTAGTCATTGTATAATTACCATAAATAACTGAGAGCTCAGCAGTTCATCTCTCAAACAAATTATGTTATTCAAAATTCAAACCACAAAAGGCACTTTTATTGCACTTATAGAGCAGCCCGATTTAAAAACAAATGTCCACTCCAGATTTACTTTTTGTTCAGTTTACTAATTTGACTCAGGTGTAGCACACTGCTTCAGTAACACTTTACTTTCTTCATGGTAATCAGCTTAATTAATTAGAGATTTAATATACTCTTGATTTCACAAACCTCTTTGCCTTCTTGGCTCTGTAAGACTGAATGAGGTTCCCTGTATTCTTTCTTCATCAAATACAGTCATGTGACAGAAAACAGACATGACAATGCATTTAGTTGAGTTTATTACTCACAAGACAGTCCAAAATATTGATATTGGAAAAGCAAGACTGGCCAAACAAATCTCCATTAAATGTATAATAACAGAATCCGAAAAAAAGATTAGGAATGTAGTTCCTCATCTCTCATTTCCTGTCACTTTCTCTCTCCCTTCTCTCCTACCTTGTCTAGTTTGGTCTTTGATGTTGAGGCCATGTGTCCGTCCTGTCACTCTCCCCCCTCACTTAAACCCCCCCCCTCCAAACCTCCCTCCAGCCTCCAGTGCTTCCTTAAATAAATGTTCTGCTCGGTGGGATTTTAAAAGGAAGCCAAGGTCGCCCTCCTTGACAATTACAACGCAGCCTGGGACGAGTTGCTTTGAAAAGCAACTCTGGCTGGCCCCCACCAACAGACACACAGCCCACCTGTACACACTCATGACTGTGTGTGTGTGTGTGTGTGTGTGTGTGTGTGTGTGTGTGTGTTAGTGCTGGAGTTAAAGACCTGACAAGCAGGAAAAGAAACGGTTGCAAGAGAAACCTGGGGTGGAAGATGGTGGCATGAGGAGAAGATGGGAAGATGAAAGCAGGCAGGCCAAATCATTTCTTACTTGAGTGCCCATCCGCTATGGAGGATCCCAAATTGCCAATTAGGATGTCCCTTCTTGTTTTTTCCCCCCTCCCTCTTCTTCCTGCTTCCAAGCTTGGGTCAAAATTAGAACATCCAAGTCTCTAAATGGCTGTGTTTCTCATTTATGAGAGAATCCAAACACAGCGGGGAGGAAAACGGCTGCCATCCGGGAGGCGAATGGCAGGCGGGCGTTTGATGCTGGGAAAACGACGACAAAGTGTTCCCGGAGGGAATCAATAGGGGGACGGACTAGCCCTGCAATTCCGCACTACATGCCTGTGACACCTTGACACCGCAACTTCCTGCTAATTAAGAGCCGGCAGTCTCTTCCCTGTCAGCACATCCTCAGTGTGTCTGTGTGTACGTGTGTTTGTGTGTGTGTGTCCAAGGCTAGAGAGGTCAGCTGGACTGATGAGCCAGGTCAGTTGAGATAGGAAGGGATGGGTGGGAATGAACACTGGAGCTTACTGTGTGTGTGTGTGTGTGTGTGTGTGTGTGTGTGTGTGTGTGTGAGAGAGAGAGAGAGAGAGAGAGAGAGTGTTTGTGTGTGTGTTTGTGTGTGTCTGCGTGTGTGTGAGAGAGAGAGAGAGAGAAAAAACATGTTTGTGTGTCACATTGTGGTACAAACTGGTCTAGGTGTGGTTTGGTAGTTGGGTGCCTCTCATCCTTTGCCAGTTTTGTGTGTGTGTTTTTGTCAATGGAGGCATCAGGAGCACAGCTGCTGAACAGCTTAGTGTGCTAATAAAAGAGAATGAATGATATGATGGAGGTGGGCTCTATTCCATCGTTTTCCAGAGAAGCTGGAGGTTAGTTTCAGAAATCACCTGTATGTTTGCATGTCAGGGATCAAGGCAGGGATTCATTTTTAATGAGAGCATCATTTTTTCTATGACAGACCCTAGAACATCACAAACACAATTCCTCTGTATATAACCTAATGATAACCTAATCTGTTACTGCACTGTGAAGGTTAATGTATTTTTCTATATATCTACAGACTGTGTGAGTGTGTGTCTTAGTAAGTGTGTACCTATGTTAATCCACTTTGGCAATTGATCATCTGTCATGACACACTGTCTTACCTTCTTTTGATTTGTGTGTGTGTGTTTAAATTCATTTGAGTGTAATTAACCTTCTGGTGATACAGGGCAATTTCAACAGCAGACATTAAAGATGAAATATTAATCTCATCCTTTGTGTGTCACATACATCAGTTCTGTGTGCCATTTGGCATGTGTTGATGTGTGTGACTTAAAGTGTGTGTCATTGAGTGTGTAATATTTGTATGATGGGGCTACTCCCGAACGGTGAGTTAGGACATCATGGTGGCCTCATTGTAGCGTGTGTGTGGCGACTGTTTCCTACTGATGTCTGATGTTTTTAGAGGCAGCCAAAGCGCTCTTTCCGGATGACAGCAAAAAAAATAACAAAAAAAACAAAACATGAGCAGATAGCCATGGCACGGTGAAGATGAAGGAATAACACGCACCCAAAGACACACACACATACACACGCACTCCTTAGTTTGAGGGACGCAGGGACGTAGATGAGGAGGGCTTTGATGTTTCCTCAAGATGTTTTGTTCAGCATGGCGGACGCCATGCACCACAAAACCATTCTCCCCCCGTGTGTGAAGGCAGGGGATTAGCAGTTCCTGGAGTCCTTCTAATGAAGCCTGTTTGATGTGAGGGCCCAATTACCGTTCGGGGGCCTAGAGAGAGGGCGGGGTGCAAGTTTGTGTCGGGGGAGAAGAGGGTGCATCCACTGTGACAGCTCAAATGACCTCGCCATCTACCCCTTGACTTTCCATTACCCCATCCCCCAATTTAGCCTCCATGTCCCCCTACCTCAGATCACGAAACCTTTTAAATTAATCTTTACAACTGAAATTCAGAGTATATGCTTTGTATCACCAACTATTGTGTAATATGCAGATCATAACAAATGTGGAAAGACAAAAGGAGTCTGAAAGTCTGAAGTCTGTTTCATACTTGATGAGGCTGGTGAAGTAAGTATTCTTGATTCTCTCACATTTTGTATTTTGTGTTACAAGCATCAGGCCTGACCTGAATACACCCATAAATAATCAGACCTTATCCAAAATGCAATGGACCTGAACCGACCCTAATAGTGGGAAACACAATACTGGCAATGGCCAATTTAACATCTGTGTTTGTAATCTTTTGCATAGGCTACTGCTTTTCTTAAATATTTCCTCCTCCACATGTGATCAGAGCTGATACAGAGTGTCTTCTGTGCCCTGTACCGGACAGGATATGTTAGATGGATTCGGATCCACTCAGCTCTTGAACATATTGACACCCAGACCTAAGACCAGTGGCAGTAAGACCTGACCCGATTAAACAGAGTATAATTTAGACTAAAACTAGCCGTTCACGTGTGTTTGCATCCATTTCTTGGGCTAATACAGTGTGCCGTCCTATAAAGTCACATTGTTGTGCGATAAAAGTTAAGCCAGGAGCCATCGTGGGTGCGATACAAATCAAGTTTACACTGGAATGAACTGCCTCCATGAAATAGCTACGTATATGCCTGCACTCTAAGTCCCAGACTGACACAAGATTTCACCTTCTCCTGCCTGCTCTTCTTTTATGCTACCAAACTGCCACAAATGAAATCATTACAGCCTTAAAATAGTATTCCAAACTCACCTGAGTTGTTTAGCTTGCTTGAATCAGTGCAGTTAGTGACTGACTGACTGATGTTTTCCCCTCGGGGCTTTCTGCAGCTGTGTGCACTCGCTGCTGAGACAAACCTGTTAAACACCTATATACTCGACCTCGACTCGGCTGCTGCTGATATCACCTCTCGTACATACTAGCTGCCATCACTTCCTATACGTGCTGAACTATAGGCCATATGTCAAAAATCGTTCAAAGGACCAGTTGTGGGCTTCGGGGCTTGCCAGATTCATTCATGTACCAACGTCAGACAGTAGACAGTGCACTTTAGCCTGCTAACCTGTTAGCTTGTTATATTGTAGATATTATTCCGATTCCTGCTGCCTGTGGACTTTGGAGAGACTCTCTCCTCTAGTTTTGTGAAGTTACACAGCTTTAAGTCCCTGTTAGTGTTAATGATCGTTTTGCATTTTGATTTTAACACTTCGTCTCCAGTGTATTTTATTTCAGCTACTGATCTTATATAAGACCTGGTAGGGTTTAGTTTATTTACTGTAAAAATATACATGTAGCATTAAAACAATTACCACATTAGTAAAAACACCTTTTGAGTTCATAAGTTATCAGTTATCATTGTATGCAGCCTGCAGCTTAACATTTTGGGAGAATAAATGATGCATATTGTTTCACTTCCACTTGATACTGGCATATCATGTTAGTTACACTCTTGCAGCCTGAAAGGAGCGTAACACCAAATACTGGAAAGCTTGAAACACTAGATACATTTAGAGGTCTGCACTGGTGTATGCTGAGGCGAAGAAAAAAAAAACACTCGAACATCCTGACTCTAACCCTCACAGTGCCAACAAAGTGTTCCCACTGAAATAAATGAGTCGGTCTGAACACAGCCTTAGGAGGGAGTGTATGAGAATGAAAGAGTCGGAGAGCAAAAAGAAATAGCTGAAATGTTCTCCCGTCATTCAAGCCCATATCTGAACAAGAGTAAATATTTGGCTTGTGGGCAGGGAAGAAGTAGGATATGTTAGCATGGGGAGTCTGGCGGATGTGCTGTGTGTGCATGCTGATTACAGTGGGTGAAAATGTGTGGGTGAGTGTGTGTGTGTGTGTCTGTCTGTGTGTATGGGCACAATTGTAAAGTTTGTATAAGAGGAGTGTTAGCATTACATGTGAGCATGTAACTGTAAACATGCACGTGCTTATGCGAGGTTGCGTGTGTGTGAGGATGAAGTGTTTTTTCCCATAAGGAATGAATTTCTTGCATGCGAAAATACCATTTGATGTCCTTTTTAAGGCTGTGGTTATCACAGACAGCACAACAAAATCAACCTATGAAGCTGCCACAGATGAGTGATTCTTGTCCTTGTAAGAACTGTTATGCTTTTGTTTGACTGACACATGTTAAACTAAATTGGCCATTCACTGAGATCTAGCTCTTCTAATTTTGATTATTGGATTTGTCACTACCATTTTTTTCTGGTGATAAAGGATAAGATTGAGATCCCAGGTAATAGTATCATCTAACAGCATGTGTTATAGGGATTCAGAAGTAATGTGATGTATCTGGTCAGACAACGTGCATACTGACCTCCTGGGTGACAAATATCACCTCACTGTTTACTGTATCTCTACAATCCGTGATCTGTTTCACCTCAACCTCATAATTTCCTTTTGAATATAAGACGATAATCTACATTGTGCTGTGATGTAAAATACTCGTCTGCTTACACATTCGGTTAATTTACTTTTATGTAAGACGGACGGCTCACCACAGATGTGGTAAACAAGGGACTATCCTGCCAGTCAGATCTTACTCATCGTCTGCCTGGATGAGGTCTGGGAACCAGGTTCAGCCACTCACCGCCAGTCTGTCCTCTTTTCACCACTGTGATCACACCAGTGACGGCTGACTTCATCATCTTCCTCTGAATGTTGGATGAGCCTGTCGTCATGAAAGCACCTCACTTTTTGTGAACAATTGACATAAACATGAGTCAGAATATCAGAGTGGAACAGCATATTTATCATTACTGCTACTACCAATCATTGGTGGAAAGTACTGTACTTAAGCACAGTGTTAAGGTACTTTACTTGATTATTATCACTTTAGTAGTAGTAGTAGTTTTCTTCTACATTATGCTGCTACGTTATACTCCATTACAACTAAGAGACAAATGTACTTGTAAACTACACTTATCTGACACCTATAGTTGCTATTTTTCAGATTGATATTTTAAAAATATTTTAGCGTTACATATGCATTGTAATGGCGTTACATATCTTGTATGTTTCAGATGTCCATGAGGTGTGAATTGTGAGTCACAAATAAATATATACAAATTTCTTACTTACCCGATCAATCATCTCACCACCTCCCAAGTTTATTTTGTGACCCTTTGGAGGTAATTCTGCCCGTAAGTTGTAACTGCCTAACTGTGCGTAAACTGGTTAAAACCAGCTCCACCTTGACCAGCTACAAGAGTGAAATGTTGCTTACACATTGACGGATCACTATTAACAATCTGAGTGGCATAGCAGTAGTTTAGGAGTCCAAGAGGTATTCTGTGTCCTGAAAAGCGTCATCATCTATGTGAAGCATGTTGCACTACCATCAGTTCATTCATTCTTACAGTGGGTGGCCCTAGAAGGGGCAACGATGGCTGAGAGCAGCAGTCTGCGGGGTGAGTGATCTCATAAACAAAGACAAGAGAGGAAGTAGATGACATGCACTCTGTGGCGTGGCTGCACTGGGTCAGTGGGGGTGAGGGTGGTCAAAGTCGTTGTATGTGTATTGTGGGGGGGGGGGGGGGGGTTGCTGCTGCGGGCCAACAGGGTCCTGTTTGCATCTCCGGAGAGGCCCACAGAGGCAAGATTTTATCTGGCGCGTGCCTCGGCCGCTGTTTCCCACACTCTGCATGCTCCATTGCCAGGAAGGGGGTGAGAGGGGAGACTTATGATTATGTGTGTGTGTGTGTGTGTGTGTGTGTGAGTGTGAGTGAGAGAGAGTGTCCGCAGGGGTCCCGTCCTGTCAACTTTATGCTGTTTTGACTGCCATGACATAATGTGCCTCAATACAGTGACCCCCCCCCTCACACACACACACACATAAACACACATCCTTTTTCCGCTTTTTCTTTCTTCTTCAAAGGTTCCGCACATCAACAAGGGCCTCCTTTTCTGTGAATGTCGCATATTTGGCTTTTCATCAGTGCCGCCATTCCTCTTTTTTTTTCTATAGACCCCCACCTCTCCCTGTCTTTTCCCTCGTCTATGTTTTTCACTTTGATTGGGGCTTTGCTAAGGATTAAGACCCCCCCCCGCCCCCCCGTGTGTGTGTGTGTGTGTGTGTGTGTGTGC
>NW_019524172.1:212282-221819 GCF_002814215.2 Seriola lalandi dorsalis
CCCCCCCACCATTACCACCCAAGCCTCCTTTTCTTATGCTCCTTGCTATGAATGAGAAGTAGTGAACCATTACAGGACATATTGCAGAGATTAAATGATGACCTGGGCAGCCTTGTTGAATAGAGCGTCTCTGATGACAACACACACACACACACGCACACACTCATCTAAAACTCTTTAACACAGGTGCATTTTACAGCTTACATACTGAAGCATCATTTTGTCTCAAAATTCTTTGTTTATTTTTCATATGTCCCATTGCAACCTGCATGGGGCTAATTGTACTCAACTGCTTACATGCAAATTGCCAGTGGTGCAACATCAGACTTGATTGTTGCTAGAAAACTCACTACTAAATTAGCGAGTCCTACAGGGCACTCACATACTCCACAATTGCGAGAATGCTGTTTGTGCTGATTAGTGAAACGTGCCAGAATTACCACAAGACGAAATGATCTCATGTTGCAAATCACAGCTTGCATGTTACAAATTTGGTTACCATTTGTGTTGGGAGCCACAAATGACAACAAGAGGTAACTTTTGAAATGTTAAGCCAATAATTAATGTCACAAAGTAAACTCAATGTTCACCAACCTTACCAGTGTGATGATTTACACCAAGAGTTATTAAAGGGATAGGACAGGCTAAAAATCTAATGAATGCATGAGTGTGCATCTTCTGAAGATGAAAAGACAAGATTAGTCTTACTGAATCATCTTGCCAGTTGAATATTTATTTATTTTTTGGAATTATTATTCACCATGTTAACGGTTCACAGATGTTTACCCTGAAAAGTCTACCATGTAGCATTCAAATCAACAGCTATGTTTGTCCATTTTTGTCTAAATATTCCTGCCTGTTTGCATGTGTGTGATTAAGTGTTTGTGTGGGTGCACACGTGGGTTTTGGACAGGCTTCCAGGGGTTAGCTGAAGAAAGCCTGGCAGATTTCAGGGTGTCACACCAGGTCGAACCCCGAGCCCCCTCACATCCACCGCCACCACTTCAAGGTTAGGAATCTGATGTGTGCGTGTGTCTGTGTGTGTTTGCAGCCGCCCCCACAGCTGGGAAAAGATCGATGCAGCCTCCACCAGCAGGCTCCTGGCCCCTGGCTGCTACTGTCTGAGAATGAGAGGCGGCGGGGGTGTGTGTGTGTGTGTGTGTGTGTATATATGTGTGTGTTAGGGAGGGAGGGCGGATAGAAGGATGGAAGAAATGAGTGACTAGCAGACGGACGGATGAGGGAACAAAATGAGAGGTGAGGAGGAAGGGAGGGAGGGCGGAGAAAAGACAAAATAGGCCCAGGCTGGCTGACTCACTCCCTCCTTACCTCCCTCCTTTACTCACAAACACACATATTCACTCTCCCCCTGAGTACACACAAGCATGCACAGACACACACACATTCATGAACACACTTCTCTCCTTTCCCTGCCAAGCGCTACTGTGCCCCTGCTCATCTGCGTGGGGGGCCCTGCAGGCAGTCTGGGCCCTTATGTGCCCTCTCTTTATACACACACACACACACACACACACACACACACATACACAGATGTATACGCACGCACACACACACACACACACACACACACACACACACACACACAGAGGAGTTGATGTGTAAGACACGCTCTGATCCTGCATGCTGATGATGAAAGACAGGCAGCCGGGCTCCTGTCTTAGTGCCAGAGGGCAAGACCTGATAGGAACCTGCTGATTCTTGATCCTCCTCCTCCTCCATCTTCATCACTATTGAAATAATTTGAATTTTACCACAGTTTTATTGCGTTAGCCATTTTCCTTTCTCATCTTGAACGGCTTCTAGCCAGGTTCCTCTGTTTTCCATTTAACTGGATCTTTCTAGACACCGGCGATCAGCAGGTCTTAAGTTAAGGTCTTAAAGTTGATGATTTGAGAACTTTTAATCGAAATAGAAAGGAAAAATATTTGTTGTGCATTAACTGAGTGATAGTCTAATGAACACTCTCTGTATATGCAGTATGTAGTTCTGTGTTAATGCCTCGCTCAATGTGGTGATGTGCAGTGTTTCATGTTTTTACGTGCATAGCCCCCAGCCTCACACCTGGCCTGGCAGGAGTTCTGATCCCACCCCTTCTCCTCTGATTCCTCCATTAAACCCCTTACCTTCAGCTCCACCTCTTCCTCCCTCTACACCCAGGAGAGGGAGGGACAGTGGTAAACAGCGCAAGACCCATTTGGGTTCTTCAGTCACATAAAAAGCGCTCTCAGGTCTGAATGAAACCTGTTGCCCACATTCCACTGCAGTTTAGGGAAAGGATGTTCCATATATATATGCGTGTGTGTGTGTGTGTGTGTGTGTGTGTGGTGCAGATGGCCTGGGTGATGAAGGCATAAATTAGCCTGTGCAAGGAAGGGAGCTCCCCCATTGTTCTGATGGATTGCACACACAGACGCACACACATACGCGTGCATGCAAGCCCTCTAAGTCTGGCTCAGGCAGGAAGATCACACACTCTCTGTCATGGCCTCTCAGATCAGGCTGCCCAGAGCTTCCTGTAATCCCTCCTCTGTAACATTAATTATAAACTGGTGCTTTGTGCCCCGCGGACCAACCGTGACTTTCCCAGGACAATTAAAGTTACTCAGTGGAAGAAGGGGGATTGGGTAGAAAAGGAGGGAAAGGGGATCAGGGAATGAGTCAGAGGATTTGACTAGAACTGTGTCTAAGGGTGCTGAAATAAGGCAGTGGGTGAGATAAGAGTGGGAGTTTGGGGCTGGGCGTACAGGATGTCTAACTTCAGTCGGAGCAAGGATAATTCATAGGCATTGGTTCTTTTATATTGTTCTGTAAGTGAGGTTTTTAGCATAAGCTTTGGCCTGAGAGTCAAGGGTTGAACAGGGTAGGGTCTGGGTGGGCAAATGCCTGGCTGGGGCGGCTGCGGATTAGCTAACATCTCAGAGGAGTAATTGGTCGATGTGTGGGAAACCATGACCCCGTTGTATTTCTCCACTCCAGTAATTCATGAATGTTATAAAAATGCATAACGTATCCAAATACCTTTTTTATTTACCATTACTCGTCGAAATGTCTTTTTTGGCGCAAGAGGGTCTCCTGTGACCTGCAGTTATGTTTTTAGCTACCGTGCCAAAATCACTGCACAGTATAGCAATATTCCTCAGGGCTTACAATAACTGCATGAATATCTTTCCCACTGGTCACTGACCTTTAACAGGCCACTGAATCACTAAATCCTGTTTGACTGGCTTTTTACTTCCTGCCAAGCGTGACTTGCTCTACTGAGGGCACCTGCGATGCACTGAGCTTGCCTACAACAGGTGGATAAAAAGCATAAAATATGCTGCCACATGGAGACAAAGCCCGTGCTTTTACAGCGTGGCTGACCAAACTGTGTCCCTGCCATGCCCTTTGCCTTCTGTATAGCCTTGAGATGGCTCCACTTCTGCAACTTACTGTGCCAAAGGCAAACCCTTTCAAGCTGCTCCAGATCTGTTTGCGACAAGAGGGTTGATTTCAAGATAAGTGGAGGCAGGACAGTTATCAGGCCCGCCAGTGAAGTGGTTCATTTGACAGATGTTGTTATCCCAAATGGATCTGATAGGCTGCTGTTTAATCCTGTTAAGGCACCTTGCTCCGGGACATGAGCCCAGCTTCCTCAGTGACGCCCTTGCTCTGAACCTTTGACCCCTCGCTGTGGCTAGCAAGTTTATCTTATCTAAGCTATGATGATATATGGATTTGTCACCACTGTCTACCGCATATTTAATTCATATATGCAACTATTCTGCATTAATGATTCATTTTCATTGTCAGGATTTTGCACCAGAATAGAGAAAAAAACAACTGATCTGACTAACTGGGAGAACTATCGCTCATAAGCCGCGTTTCCAGCGCAGGAACTTTCCCAAGGAACCGGGAACCTTTGGAGGAACTATGCGCATTTCCACCGCAGGAACCAGGGTCTAAATTTAGGGTAATTGATCGACCCCCAAAAAAGTCACTGTGTCGGGGGGTACTTTCCAAAGGTTCAGGAACTTTGGGGGGTGGGTTCTGCAGTGCTTAACATTTCTGACTGGTTGAGTACTCGCTGTATTTTATTTCACACACACAGGTTAAAAGTCTGCAGGGAGCGAGCACCGAGTGAGCAAAGACATTTTCCATACTGCGAGACAGGTTCGGGAGAAGGTAAAAAAAACTGAAACAGGGTTGCCACCCATCACGTATAATACGAAATCGTTCTGTGTATTCGTTCATGTTATGTCCTCACAGTGCTGTGAATAATGTAATGTCAAGTAATAATTTTGCATAATCCTCCCGGGACATTATCCGCGGTGGAAACGCAGACAACAATGGGTCACAGGAACCTAACCTAAAGTTCCAGGTACTTTTTGGTCGAAACGTGGCTACTACTACTATACTGAAGGACAGCACTAAGAAAGGATAAGCAGGTGAAGGTGGTGGTGGAAATATAAAACATTTTGCATGTTTGCATCAGGTCTCATAGGCGATCACAAGTTTTTTTCTGACTTTAACCAGGCGTTGTAGCTACCTAACCTTACTCCTACTTAAGGAGGTAAAAGTTGCTATGAAAAATAAATGTGGTGCAATGAGCATGTGTGGTTAGTTCACTGGCCTTGAAGTTGGAGAAGCAGGTTATGTCCATCCACATATGAGATGTCCTGCTCCGCTTCTGAAAAGTTTGTAAGTTTGACATTGAACTGACCCCAGTTACTTGTCGTAACTCTGTTTGGATAAGTAAAATTATAAAATGGAATGGAAAAATGTGAACAACCACACAGTGAAGTCAGAGTACAATGCAGTAGGTTGAAGAGAGACCAGGAGTACACGCGCCTTCTGCTAGCCACGCTAAGTATGCCACAGGCAGAATAGCTGCATAACAACAAATGAGAATATCTTCTTACTTAGCTAAAGAGAGCAAGGACAGGTAGTGCCTCCGTCCACGGAAATATTTTAGAATTGTAAACAAGACCTTGGCATAAAATTACCGCTTTCCTGGTTGCTTTTGTTTACATACCCTAGATACTTTGCAAGAGGGAGAGTGCAGTGTTTTTATGTTTTTCTTCTTTGCATCCACAGAAAAGGCTTGTGGTTATTGTTGCGCTTAAATATATTTTTTTTTTTCGTTATCTTTTGACCCTTCAGATTAAAGCAGAGCATCTCTTCAGTAACATCTGAGTGTTTATGTTTTTGTTTATGTTTACCATCAAGGACTCTATAGGGTAAAAGCCCCCCCCCCCAAATACAATCATCTCATCAACGTCTCACCTGAAATGCCACTGAATGGAAGATCACTACAACCCACAGAAAGTTAGGCCAGGTCATACTGCAATTTCTATCCCGCTGTGTTTGGTTGTCCTGGAAAGTTCAATTGTATTTCAGTTGAGTTTCAACAGATAATGACTGAATTTCGTTTTGGGCTGAACTGTGCCTTTAAGAGGATCTGCTACAATAATGCTATCAGCTCCCAAAAAAGTTCGACATGTTGACGCAGTCAGTTTACTCTAGCCCTGGAGGTGGTGCTTTTAAGTGACTTAAAAAGAATGTGTTATCCAATATGGATTAAGTTGAGTGGAAAAGTGGATGGTGTGAATAGAAGTAGTCAGCACAGTGTGGCTCTGTGTTGAATGAATACAGATTATGTACACTGAATATCATTCCCTTCATTGTTACACCATGCTGTGAAGAAAGTAGCACCTCTAATGGCCCTTGAGGAGCTATGGTGGACAAACCACCCCTTTTAGATCACTGAAATTAACACTGCAGCAGCCAACACTTGACTCCAGCCTGACCACTTATATGTCAATGGCCTTTCCCATAATCCTCTGCCCAGCAGTGACTGCATGCAGACTTGAGTGGGTGGAGAAGAGAAACTGATTGCTGAAACCAGTGTGAGGATGAGAGTTGTAGCCAGCAGGCCTGCAATCTTACAGCAGCAGTAGTTAGCTCCTAGTTGAAAACTGAAGCTCTCTGATGGGGAACAATGGAGCCTGAGATGGGTGTGGCAATTAGGGGGGAGGGTGGGGTTGAGGGGCAGATAAGGTGTTAACATGGCCGACAGGGAGAGACTTAGGTGGCGATGTAGGGCAGCAAGGTGAAACCTGGAATGTGGTGGTGATGAGGTCATACCTGTGTGTGTGTGTGTGTGTGTGTGTGTGTGTGTGTGTGTGTGTGAGTGTGAGTGTGAGTGTGTGTGTGTGTGTGTGAGAGAGATGCCTCCGAGAGGATTGGGTTCACAGCCCCTTGAGGCCCCATCAGTAGTGATGTCATGGGAAACTATTACAAAGCCCATCCCGGCTGTTTGTAAACTCTCTCCATTTCCTTGTCGAAATCTGAGGGCCACATGAAAGCCTCAGTTTTGAACTCCTGAATAAAAACACAGCTTGTCTGAGGGGAATCTACTGTAACATTACCAGACCGGAGTAGAAAATAGTGAGTGAAAATGTACTCCAACTTGGACAAGATGTAAATCATTACTTTTCTTTTGATGTTCTTCCCGTCTCTTCCTCTCGGTCTCTGTCTCCCTCTTGTCTTCATTACTTATCATTTCTCATGACCGTAAACATTGTGAATTGATCCCTGCTGCTGTCCTGCAGGAGCATGGGGCCCCTTTCTGTGTGGTGCGTTGAAAACAGATCAACTTGGAGGAGCTGGGAACATGAAAGGAGGGAGCTAACTACAGGGGATAAACACATTCCTGTGCAAACCGGCCTGCTACTGCTGCTGCCGCTGCTGGCCGGTGGCAGTGCAGGGGAGCTCGCAGCAAGAAGCATTGTTGCCACAAAGCGAGGTGGAGGGGGGCAACTGAATATCCCTGAGCTCCCTCAGATCTCACAGGCAGCAAGCAGCACTTGACCTTTCCAGCACTAAAGGAATATGACAGCCGTGAAGCCGACAGAAAGAATAGGTAGAGAGGCAAAGGAGGGAGGGGGGGGCGAGAGGCGAGAGACAAAAGCCACACAAAGTGCAGGCTGCCACCAAAACAGTTAGTTTGCAATCAATGTCAGTCATCCGTCCTGTCGGGACAGTTTGATTTCCACTTTTCAAATGAGGCGTTTATTTTTGGCCTGATAACAGGGCTGGCTAAATTGAAATTGGCAGCTCGACAATCTACAGATAATAGTCAACTACGCAGGAGATCATGTGAACAGCTCTTTCTTTCACTTTGCTCGAGCCCCCACCCTCTCTCTCCTGTCGAAGACGAGAAAGGAGGAAATGAGGGAGGGAGACAGAGAGAAAAAGGGCTAATCTTGGTCACAATCAGAGGAGGCTGAGGAGGTAAAAAAAAAAGGAGTCTAAAATTGAAGGGAGGGAGAGAGAAAAGGGGGCGCGGGGAGGAAAAAAAATAGAATAATGTCCCGGTGATCAGGAGGAGGGCTGGAGGGGTGGTGAGGTGGGGTGGGGTGTACAGGAGAGGTGAGGATAGAAAGAGAAAAGGAGGGAAGGAGGGAATTTCTTTAATGTTTCTGGCAGCGGACCAGCTGAGGTCTCAAGGTTATCCTGGCTTTGCAAACTCCCACGGGAAAGGTGGAGTGCTGAGGGCCGAAGGGGGGGAGATGAGGGCTTGAGGTGGAAGAGAGGAGGGAGAGATGGCTGCCCTTTTTCTCCAGGAGGGAGGCTAATGCTCTGGGGGAGAGTAATCCTCGGGCCCTCTTGTCTGATAAGGTTGGCCTTGGCCCAGGTAGGAGGAGAAAAAGGGCTCTGGGGCCTCCCAGGGCATCCTTGCAGACAGCTCTGCCCTCTGCCAGGTTCGCTCAGAAGCAAAACTTAGAGATTTGATGAATTATTACTGGAGTCATTAGTTATAATCACATTTGAGTGATAACAATGTAATACCCCACTGATTCCCTTAGTGAAACTCTCCCAGCATTCTTCCCTCCAGGGAGTTCGGAGGTCAGGGCCAGCTATTGTACAGAACAGCTGGATTCAGTAGGAGTTCGGTGCTTTGCTCAAGGACACTTTAGTTGAGCGGGGCCTTGCTGACATGAGGCATTAACCTGACAAACAGTCTCTCCAAGCAAAAATCCACACTGTTGTGTTGATTTATTTATTTATGAATATATATATATATATATTATATTTGTGTTTTATAAGATCTGTTTTCTCTTCCTGATCCATTTTCCATTTCACACACCTATACATCCTGTCAAAGCACACCTAATTCTTCTTCAGCTCTTCTTCAACCAGTTGCCGTCTTCAGTAGGGTCACTGTCCCGATTTAAGATGAAATATGGTCGATGTAGGGGACCATCCCATCTAATTTCCTAAAACACTGCCTCTGGAATTTGAAATACCTAGTAGGGAAGACAAAACGGTTTTATCATTCTTACCATAACCCTTCACCAGAGCACCTTTATGCAAATATGAGTGTATTGAATTTGACATGTTTTATCTGAGTGTGATGATGGAGGGGATCAGCCACTGCATCAGAAAGATCTGCATCGATGCTCTGCATGTGTTTGTTTACACTAAACTAGCCCTATTAGAGATAATGATTCACAGCATCAAGCTGTCAGTTTAGGGAGCTCTGTGTGTGTGTGTGTGTGTGTGTGTGTGTGTGTGTGTGTGTGTGTGTGTGTGTGTGTGTGTGTGTGTGTGTGTGTGTGTGTGTTTTTGTATATGTATGTGTGCGTGCGTTCCTGCCTCTTCAAAGGCTGGCCCTCTTATCTTCAGTCAACAAACGGCCTCCTTGGGAGGAAATGAGGAGGCTTCATGCACCTGTAATTCAAATCTCCCAGTGCTCGCTGAGAGTAAACAAGTGACACTTGGTTTTATGTGGACTTGCTGATTAATGCATAGAAAAGGAAAGGGACAGACCTCAAAGAGAAATGTAATATTTCAATGGTGTTCTGTTTGTTAATATCTGGAAACTGGATTTGAGACAAATGGAAATTACTAACTAAGACACTGATTATATTTCCAAGATCACTCTTGTTTTGCCAGTGATAAAGGTCTTGAAAACTGATAGTAAACACATAGCAAACAATGGATATTTGGCCATAAGCCCAGAGCCCATAGATACCTTCTTAAATTCAGGTACAAAATGTAAGTATATGCCAGTGCAAATTATAAACATCTGACCCAAAATTGAAGCTGGATTATCTTTTATCTCCCCTCTAGTTTGACAGTTTGAGCTCTGTATACAAATTTATCTTCAGTCAGAACATCCAGTAAATGGTGGTTACACTGCATTTGCATGACTGGCCCTCACCCCCACCCGCACCACTACCAGCAGCAGCAACAGCCGTATTCCCAGTTTGCTCCAGCCTCAGGCATGCTAACCAGAGACCCAGGCCAACTCGCTGGTCCTCTCCCCAACCGCTTCCTCTCCACCGCTGCTGGGTTTGACTCACCGTGACCTCTGACCTTCGACGCTACACCGCCTCCCCCACACATGCAAATAGTGCTGGTCTGTTCCAGGAGGCATCAGAGAAAAGGAGAGGGTCAGATGGAGGGAAGGAAGAGAGAGAGAGAAAGAGGAGTGACGTGGAAGGATGGAAGCTGGTAGGGTGGGGGTGG
>NW_019524172.1:221869-223901 GCF_002814215.2 Seriola lalandi dorsalis
GATGGGCAAGAGGGAGATGGAGCAAAGGAGAGAGAGACCCCTAAAGGAAGTGTGAACGTCTTGGTCTCTGAAGTGGAGAGAAGTGGAGGGAGGTAGTGGCGGCCGCCTGTGTCTGCGAGGCTTGCAGTGACCCAAGCTGATCTTTTTGTGTGTGTGTGTGTGTGTGTGTGTGTGTGTGTGTGTGTGTGTGTGTGTGTGTGTTTGTGTTTGTGTGTTTGTGTTTGTGTGTGTGTGTGTTTATGTGTGTGTGTTTATGTGTGTGTGTGTGTGTATGCGCGTGAGAGAGAGAGAAAAAAGAAAGCGTGAGTATATTCACTGTACTTATTGTTTTCCTTGCTCCCAGGCTGCTCCAGGCACCTCAGTTTGTGTGTGTGAGGGGAGGTAAGCGATGTGTGCGGCTGTATCTGGAGAGCCTCCAAACCCCCTCATCTCCTCTCCTCTCTCCTCCTTCTGTTCTCTCCGCTTGGAGGATCTGTCAGTTCTCCTTCTCTCTCTTTGTCCCCGCTTTGATCCTGCTCTCCAAGCCTTGGCTGGCCTCGCTAACAGCAGCTGAGCACAGGTCCTACTCCACTCCCACTAATAACACACATTCATGCCACGCTGGGATGATGCACACACACACACACACAAACACTCTCACTCGCTGCTCCACTCACTCTATCTGTCCTCTCTCACACGCTCCAAAATCGGTAACGACTGGCTCTGCTATCATCCAGCGCTTTCTGTAAGTTGTCAGAGTTTATCGCTCTCGCACAACCCTCTGTTTGCTGTAACCCTGCGCTCACACTGTGAGCAACTTGGGTGACGGATCACTCTAGTCTGACTTATTGTGGGTGGTGCTAGAGGCTCTAAAAAGCCATATACTGGTTTCTTGTAGAGATACAGTAGTTTTCAAAGTCAAATGTAGGCATGTGTATTTTGCCAATTTGATAAATCTCTATATAGCATTTTTTAGAGGAATTGGAGGCTTAATGATTTATGACATTCATGACTTTACCCTATGTACTACAGTTTCTGGCGCAAACAAATATGTTTTGGTGTTCACTTGCTTTCACTCACACCTTTCAGTCTTCTTTAGCTGGTACTATAGTCTCCCCATATTTGACCACCGGTTATCATGTGACAGAAGTTCTATACTTATGTCATCTGACTCAAGTATAGAACCATCTTTATGGCAACTGAGCAACCTCAATTTGCTCAGGCTGTCAAATAAGTTGCAAAAGGACTGGTATTCTTGGACTGTGTGTAATGAGCTCCTTCTCCTTTTTTGCAGTTCCCAAGCAAACCTGCAAAGTTCATTGGCTGTTCACGGTGACTGGCCACTCGGCTCTGTTGGAAATGCAAAGATTTCTAGTAACTTGTTGACCAAGCTATTCGCAGTGTGAACTGATGAGTCATGTTAGTCAACCACTGTGTGGTAGCCTCTTGGGAAAGCGGGCTGCGACAACACAGTGCCACCCCTCAGTTTGGCAGCGGCAGCCACATGACACCTCGAGGCTGGCCTTCATACAGCCTGTCTGTCTGCCTGCCTGCCTGCTCACTTCCCACTCTTCTTGACAACCAGTAATGAAACCTAAATGCCAGCATAGGAATTTAAGCTTCAACCCCACCTCCCACCCCTCCCCTAACACACACCTTGTCACCCTTGTGGCACCAGGAGCACCCTTGGCAGTAGCACTGTTCACCAATGGCTTACACATTAACGCATGAGCTGTGGTTGACAGTGGGCCAGATTGTTTTGTGAGCACAATATCACACACTTTCTCACACACACTTTAGCACCACAATCTCCCTGCCTAATTGCATTATTGCAGTGTGTAGAGGTCCATGGTCGAGAGGGCTCAATAAAGATATGAGTCCTGGGAAAGACTGGGAGCGGTGGGATGAGAAAAGAGGAAGAGGGAGATAAAGGGGGGAGGGAGGTGAGGAGGTGCAATATAAAAAAGTGATAAAAAAAAAGGAGAGAGAATAAGATCAAGAGGGATGACGGTTGGTGCATGGGACACGGGTGGTGGTGGGGGGGGGGGGGGGG
>NW_019524172.1:223921-231310 GCF_002814215.2 Seriola lalandi dorsalis
GGGGGGTCACAGGTAACAAGAGTGTGAGAATTTGGAGAGTGAGGGCGGGGTGTCCCAAACAAAACAAAAAATCATGAAATAATCATGCTGGTTTGTTTTCCTGTCTGCTGGCCAGACAATCGCCATCTTTTGCTTTTCATCAGTAAAGTTATCCGACACATCACGATCAAAAGCTTTTTACAACAGAGAGCCGTGTTCGCCGTGAGTCAGCCTGTTTCCCACAGATTTCTTGTGACAGAAGAGTTGACACGGCAACAGGTAACACTCAGGGGACCGACAGCAGCCAGGTGCGCCCGATAAGATGTTCAACTTGCAGAGGAAAAGGGAGGGACCGACAGATCCAAAGCTCCGTGACTCAGTTCACCGTCGGAGACCTCTTGCAACATGAGCGTGAGAAAGTCATTCAGGCGGAGAGCGTTTCAAAACCTACACTCTCTCTCCCTCGCATCAGAGCATTTGTTTTGGGACTCTCTCAGTGGCATTGTGCGAGGAAGTGACTCAGGTGTGCAGCTCACAACAATGAGACATATTAGTGATGTGTTTGACTGAAGAAGCATTGTTGAGCATGAAGGATATTTAGGATTATAGCAGGTTTAGGTGCATGAGCATGTACAGATCAGCCTCCCTCCTGCCAAAATCAAAGTTTGCCGCACAAGACACGTGTGTGTTTCCATTGATGTCTCCACATGCCAGTTACTCATTCTGAAATTATAGCTGATAGAGTGTAAAACTTATTTTAACTACACCTTTAACAAGATGTGGACTGAAATCTGGCTGATATGGAAAAGAACAATAGCTTTAAAGCGGTGTGGTCAAAGGAGCATAAAATGTTTGAAATCATATAAGCATGACTTGATGCTTTGGTCCTCCGATAACATAATTCATCTGTGTCTGCAAGCTGCTGCTGGCGGTGATGTCATATACAGTCTACAGACATTGTAATTTACCGCTGCATGCTCAAGTGCAGGCTTGGAGAGAACCTAAAACCATCCTTGCGCCTCTTTCTTGTTCAGCTGAGTATCTGGAGCCGTGGTGCAGCACCGCGTTGCCTATCAAATTCACGATCTTGCGGCCAGCCGCCGGCGACGCCCCGCAGATGCAGGCGGCAAGCCGGCGAGAGGAGCGCCTTCCCCTGGTCGCCTGCGCGCCACGTGTCGCGGTCTCCGCAGCAGCTGGAGGTGTGTGAGCTCAGCGGAGAGCCACGCACAGAGCTCCGTGTATTCCAAAAAAAAAAAATAAAGTAATGGATTTGTTACCTAATTTCATTACTTTCCACAGTTAGGCTACACCTCTCACCACATTACCACCGAACGCCTCCACAATTTCTCATGGTTCATATTCTTGTTTTCCTAATTTTATTCGGAATAAAATAACTAGAAAGTCGTGAGAATACTTATAGGAGAAGGTATACTTTTCTACTGTTTCGCGTAAACAAAGAATGCTACGATTAAACATCAGAAGTTTAATGACATTTGGAATCTGTGGACTTCAGTCTCTGTACCGAAGTGCATGTTTTTTTTCTGAAACTAATATTATTTGGGTGATAGAGGACGCAGTGCCATTACAATTCAAAACTTTAAATGCCAGCAAGACTTCTTAAACTCGGTGACATGTGTTACGGAGAGCGCAGGTTCACTTAAACCTCCCTGTTTGTTTGTGTCCACGGTCGCACAGCCTGAAACATGTAGAGCTACTGCACGTCAATAAAGTTATAAGACGCAATTGTGGGCCCTATTTCTCTCTCCTTTTATTGCTCGTCTGCTCTTGCGTCTCTCCAAGTGCAATAAAGATAAGAAAATTAAATTATGACCTGAAATCTAAAAAAGCCTTGAACGCTGTGCGATAGGCGGGTAGGAGGAGCAGGAGGAGAGGGAGGGGGAGGAGGAGGAGGAGAGGGAGGAGGAGGAGCAGGCATCGGTCTGATCGTGTAAGCTCTCCGGGCTCAGAAATATCTCTGCTCTGGCTCACATTCCGATAAGGGAGCCCGATCCAGCTCTCTCTGTAGGCGTGGTTTTCCCAGGCTTTTAAAACAGCAGCTGCTATTTACCTTCCCCTCTAATGTAAACCACCGCTCTCATAAAACATCCTGGCACGTGCTCCACATTCACAACACCGACACATGATTAAATGCCAAAATTTGTACCACAGAGTTAGGGACTCCAGTGGTAAATAACATGGAAACAGAGTGTGCAGTTTAATTGTACACCACCCCACCACCACCAACACCCCCACCACCACCACCTCCCCTCTGAGGGAAGGATAAGTTGACATTACTCTAGGAATATAAAGATTGTGTTCGCTGTGTGTTTGTTTGGATCTGAGTTTTGTCTCCTCGTGTGGTTTTGAGTTGTCATCCCCAGTTGTTTTATTTTACTAAGTCTATTACAACAATAACTATCTACTGTGAGGTTTGGTTGAAAAGAAAAAGAAAACTGCTCCCTCCTGTGCCTCCATGGCACATGACTGAAACTCTGATTTCCTGATAGCCTACCACTTCCCACTGGTGGTTTTAAAACTCTACAAAAGTGTTTCAGATTTATTTACTTTCTTTCCTCTTTTCTTCTTTTTTTTTTACTGTGGACAATTTGGATAACGGAATTTTACACTACCTATCCTGCAAGAGTTACAAGCTAACTTTGTTAAAGGAGACAGGCCAACATATAATCAGGTCAAGGCTGATTAAAAGTTGATTTGATTGTGGGTGTTAATATGGGATTGGGAGGAGAGTGGGAAATTATGTTGCTGATGTGTATGCATTTGTGGCATTTTTACAGTTAGTTTCTATATTTTTTATCATTATTTTCTAATATTCTGTGCTGTTATCGCTTGTCTGGTAGATGAATAAGTCCCTCTGCCCGCTACTGGTGGCGGTGCCCAGTCAGCGGCTCCACTGTTAATATGTAAACGGTACGATGATTGAAGACTAAAGGCAGTTTCCCCGGCTGTGCCCTGAACCCGGGCCGTGCGCCATTGGCCGCCAGCTTCAGCGGCCAAACAACCAATGGGAGGGCGCCGACCACGAGCCGTCCTCCCTCGGGCCGCGTGTCTCTCGCCCTGATTGGTGGAAAGTTACTGTGGGAAAGAAAGTTTGGGAAGTTTCACACGAGCCGCTCGCGTGCAGTGCGAGATATAAATACAAGCCACACGCGGAGAGCCCAACAGAGAGACTCCGCATCCGCTCCCGATCGCTGCTGCCGCTGCGCATCGCTCTAAGGATTTTAACTTGATACATATCTCAGGATCTTTTTGTGGGAGAGGGGACTTTTGAATATCGCGAGCTGCAAATATTCATCGCCTTTCTTTCCTGCATCAGTGGACCGTAATTTGCTGTGGTTTTTGTGGGATATTTCCGATAAGAAAAGATGCCTGCCGATATGATGGAAAAAACCTCCTCCTCTCCGGTTGCTGCAACCCCGGCAAGCATGAACACAACTCCCGATAAACCCAAGACAGCCTCAGAGCACAGAAAGGTTGGTACAGCACTTCTATATAAAAGCATCTTCACTTTGACTGTCATCTATAAACAAAAAGCCCTAAATATTTCTATTTGGACACAATTTTACATAAGCTCTTTGCCCCAAAAATCAAGGATTTTCAATTTTACGCACTAAACCAGAAAGAGAAATTTAACAGTTTATGTCGTTTTGTTTTCACCTGTAGTCATCCAAGCCAATTATGGAAAAGAGGAGAAGAGCCAGAATCAACGAGAGTTTGGGGCAACTGAAAACTCTCATCCTGGATGCGCTCAAAAAAGATGTAAGTACTCTGTCGTCATCCTGGTTATTATTAGATTCTTTAACCTGCAATTCAACACTGTCCCTGTCAAACAGCGAGAAAGCGAGTGCGTAATCCTAACCATGTGTGTTTTCCGTCTCCTCAGAGCTCCAGACACTCCAAGCTGGAGAAGGCGGACATCCTGGAGATGACGGTGAAGCATCTCCGGAACCTCCAGAGGGCTCAGATGACCGGTAAGTTGCATTTCCCGGACCACTCTGCCTCATGACTGTGCGTTATAGATCATATCTATTCTAACGCTCCTGCTTCATCACCCAGTTCTAAAAACTGACTCCTGTCCTGAGTATTCGCAGATCATTCTATGAATTAAACGAGCTGTGCATTTGAATATCCCGACTGAATTCTCCCTATCTGTTTTCTCTGCAGCTGCCCTGAACACAGACCCCACTGTTTTGGGAAAATACCGAGCCGGTTTCAGCGAGTGCATGAATGAAGTCACCCGGTTCCTGTCCACCTGCGAAGGTGTCAACACCGAGGTCAGGACGCGGCTGCTCGGTCACCTGGCCAACTGCATGACCCAGATTAACGCAATGAACTATCCCAACCAGCATCAGCACCAACACCAGCTCCCCTCCACTGCCGGGCCAACACACCCGTCATTCGGCCAGTCCATGGTGCAGATCCCCAGCTCGTCCCCGCAGGTCCTGCCCATGAACGCGGTTTCCTGTAAAGGCGGCTCGTCGCCTGCGAGTTTACCTTCAGACGCCACCAAAGTGTACGGCGGTTTCCAGATCGTGCCTGCCACAGACGGACAGTTTGCATTCCTCATTCCCAATGCAGCATTTGCGCCAAACGGCCCCGTTATCCCCGTGTACGCCAACAACGTCAGCACGCCAGTCCCTGTGCCGGCTGCGATTTCCCCAGGAGCCCCGTCAGGCAACACGGACTCAGTGTGGCGACCCTGGTGAAAAGTGTAAAAGGTTCATAAAGACTTTAAAATGACACTTAATAGTTCTCTCTTCGTTCAATGTTAGAAAAGTTTTTTTTGAATCTGTTTTGTTTTCTTGTAAAATGGAAAGAGTATGCACTATATTTGTACAGCTAACAAGGGAGTAAAGTTCATATTGAAATGAGATTTGTATTGTGGAAGTCCGTTCACTGCATTTTTATATATTTGAGTTGTCTTTTTTTACTGTGTGATGCCAAAGATATGTTCAATGCTCTTACGCTGTTCTTCGTTTTGGAAGACAAATAAATTTGTAAAAATATGAAAAAACACGCGCCTGTTTCTGCGTTATTCTCCTGAAAAAACAAAAAACCGTGAATCTGCAAATATTACCAGTTCCCGCCTGCAAATGTAGTTTAGTTGATACTTAAAATTCATGACGTAGCCTTTTTCTGTGTGCATAAAAGTAGAAGTGAGAGTGGCCCTCATGTAGTGGGCTACCAGAAACTTTTCAATTCAGTTATTCTGTGTGTTATGTGAAAACGTAACTTTCTATTGAGTGGGTTTATTACACATGGAATCAACAAGTGTTTTAAAAACTATGTTTCTCACTTAATAAGGGAAAATGTGTAGAAACTGTTTACAAAACACATTTTTATTAGCCAACAGCATCAGTAATAACACGTTGTTGTAAACATAGAAAAGAAAGTATCTGCTGGATGAGAGAGTCCATCCTCTGAGCAGTAATGTTTATGCTTCAGTCTCTTGAAAATCACTGGGATGTTTATTAATTGGCACGAGGCATAGCAATACGATTGTAGTGTCTTTGAGTAAAAATACTGCACATGCTCGTTCACTGTTGGTCACGCTGGACCAGACTGTCAGTAAACTGTAAGGCTAATTGTAATTCTGTTATCTGAACGAGCGAGTCGGGCAGGAGACAGTGGCTTTGTGATTTATCAGACACCAGGAGCTAGTTGATGTCTCTCAGGCTGATAGGCCAGCAGTTTCACCTTTCCTGGTGGAAACTTTGGAGCGTTACAGAGGTCACTCACGCCATCTAGCAGCGCAGAAGTGCATTGCAGTCCGATTGGTATTTGAGAGATCAATGAGTGGAGCGTGAGTGGCTGGTGTGGATGTGCATCATAGATGAAAACGAGCACAGCCTGTGTCTCATTTCAGAAAGAGTTATGGAAATAGGAAAATGCTCAGATTATTATTCTATAAGTAAAGCCATTTTGTTGGAGAGGCTTGAGGTTGCAGCTCTGAGTGAATTAACTTCTCAGAACATTTGATCAAAACACATGTTTCTTGTCTTTTTTTGTAACCTATTGTATTGTGACATAAAGCTAAATGGCCATTCATCAGTGCAAATGATGCAGTGCCCCCTTCCACTCAAAAGTTTCTAAGTAGCAGATTATTTATTATACTAACAGCCAACCAATAATTTGAAGTGATCAAGCTCCTAAAACAATTATCATTATAAGGATTTCCGCTGTTCAGTCAGCTTCCACATCGACAGTATGGAGCAGAGAGGAGCCCCTAGGCTGCGTCTTTAATCAGAGCTGAGGGAGTTCCTTGATGCCAGGGGGGGTTGACAGCAGAAGGACACGTTAAACACCTCACCACTGAGCCATGTGGTAGCACTCTGCTCTGCCCAGGTGTGTATGCCCCCTCCAGCTATCCGAGTGTGGCCCTTCTTTGAAGGGGGTGTGTGTGGGGAGGGGGTGCAGGTGTTTGCAATTATCAGTGCGCTAAGAGGCACAAAGTGTGGATAAGTGCCATCATTTTGAATTTCCATCACACCTTTTTACGGGGGGCCGTGTATCCCTGTTTGATTGAAGCCATGTGTGTGCTCGTGTCTGTGCGTGCATACGTCTTGTGTGTGTGTGTTTGTGGAGGGTGCTGGGTGAGGACATGCCTGGCCAAAGGGCACAATGGGTGAGGTAGTGCTGAGTTAAGTGGGGGTGGAGGGGGTTCAAGGAAAGGCCTACCACACGGGAACAGTCGGCCTCCTGTGAGCCAGAGCTTCTCCACACAAACACACCGTCACACATACACATACACAAAACGTTCCCACAGCATTCCAGCTGTGCTCAGACCAGTGTCGAGCTTCCTGCCCTTAGCCCCGGGGCCACAGCTGGACACGGGACGTCTGTTAGGCACGTGGTGTGACCTGGACAACACCCAGCTGCTGAGCCCTCCCACCCCGCCTCACCACCTTTCCCCCTCTTCCGCCTTTCCTCCCTTCCTCCCCCCCACCCACCAACATCTTCAGCGGTCTCTTCCCCTCTGGAGAACAGCTTTACGAGCCTCTCCAATTACCCAGTGCAGTGGCCGAGCTGCCGGAGTGACCGCACACATGTCACAACACGACCAGGGGGTTAGCTGCCATGCGTGTCCATTAACTTTTCCCACACTCCGCGTGCATGCAGGGAGCGAAAGGAGGGAAAAAAAAGCCCCTCTGCTTCCTCCTTGGCTCCCTAAGTGCTACCATATGGTCTGTTCTCCCTCTCTCTCTCATGGTTCTTCTTTCTCTCTCTCCCTCTCTCTCCCGGCCCGTCACTGGGGCTGTCTTTGATTGCAGCCCAGACAAGCGAGAGCTTTATGATTTAAGCCCAGGGCTTGCTGTACCAAGCCCTGGACTCATTTTGAAGCCAAACTCCTCTCCCTCCCCTTCTCTCCCCCATCCCCTTGCACCCCCCCCC
>NW_019524172.1:231330-240680 GCF_002814215.2 Seriola lalandi dorsalis
CCCTCCCCTCCCTCCTCCTGCAGTTGCAGGGGAAGGCTGTTTTCTGGCAGGAAATGAATAGCTCCCAGATGAGCGCAGGAACCTGAGAGGTCGTGAGAAAGAGGCGAACCCCCCTCCGCAGGCCCGGCCTGCTGCCAGCCGCCGAGGGAATGTGGGAGAGCGCCTCTCTGACACACGCATCAACCCCTTTGCCCTCCACCACACCGCCTGACTGACTGCCTCTGCGCTGGGCCCTGAGCCTGGAAATAGACTGATAGACAGGGCAACCGCCACCGAGCCAGGCAGCACGGCTCGTCAGCCAGCCAGCAGAGCAGCCAGGCAGGGAAAGGAAAAGCTGCGGGAGGGGAGAGAGAAGTGTTGGATCCGTGTGGGCGGAAGTGGATCAGTGTGTGTATACAGTCTGAATCCTGACCCAAGTGTACAATACAATGGAAAGCTAGATCTGTAATTTAAGTTTACATGAGACTCATGTATGACCCTGACTGGTTATTTGCGCAGATTTTGTACACATGCACACACTCACTGACATGCTTCCCTCCCTCTGTCCCAGAGGCTTACACTCATTCCAGAGTATACACTCACTCAGACAGGTGTTCCTTGTCAGGAGCAAAGGGTTTTTCCCTTTGGTTCCCTGTGTGCTGAACTAACATTTATTCCTCCTGAAGTTGACGCTGTTTTGGTTGGACGTGGTCAGAAGTGTAGCCACAGCTGTCCAGACGTATTTTAGGATCTTTTTTCAATCATTGTTCTGCATCAGCATGACATGTTGAGATCAACATTAACGCTTTCCAACATTTTTGGCTTGTGACCTCTTGAAATGAAGCAATGTATACTCCTTGATTCTCATCACCGCTTACGGCCCTAGTGCAGAGATGAGTTGTGAGCAGTTGAAATTTCCTTCTCTAATTGTTTAATTTCAAGGAGTTTTAGAGACTTAGAGAGTTGAAAAATCCAGTATGTCACAGAAAAGTCAGTCAGTTATAGAAAAGCCTGGGATCATTTTGTGGAAGTCAGAGAAAATGACCCCAGATTGGGAAGCAGTGATATAGAGACATATGCTATCGGCTGTTGATTTGACTTACTGGCATTCAAGTTTCAGTTTCTGGTCAAGTAAGTAGGCGTTAAACACAATAGACTGTACATTTCACCCTATTGATATATGTTTTATCACTATGAGCATTCATGTATATGTAGATGAGAGTAGGAAGAGGAACTATAGCGTAGTTAGTGAGTAAAGTGAAATTTCACAGTTGTTGATAGAGGATGGACAAGGTTCCAATCCTGGTCCTAAAATACGCAATAAGTCACATGAAGCAAATAAACAGCAATGTACTACTTGGCTCACATCTGTCACTTATCCATAAAAGCTACTGTAGTCACGGACAGAGTCAGAAAGCTTCAAATGATGTGCAACTGCTTACAAAAGGGCATCCACATCGCATGGTCCCAATCTCCACTCACCTATTATTAGTGTGTTACTCACCAGGGTTGTTCTGTCCTCTCTTAGCAGCATACACAGTGACTCAGTACCTATCTAACTCTACATGGCGTTACCCCCCCCCCCCCTTACGCTTCCATCTCCCAGTCTCCCTATCTTTCTCTCTCACACTCTTTCTTTGTCTCGTACACACACACACACACACTCATTTTGTAGGGAGCTCCTATGGTAACCTGTGGGCCCAGTAAACAGGACAAGCTGTCTACACACAAATCCAAGCAGTGTGCGTGCCCACTTTCCTTGGCTCACCCTGCATGGCAACAAAAACCCCACCAGAGGCTCCCACCACCAGCCCATTCAAATGTCAGCCACCTCGTTTGAAGTCGCAGACTGCTATGTAAATCCACTGTGTTTCTCACCAGCCCAGCCTCTCACACATACTCAAAAACAAGAACTCCAGCAAAGGTGGTCCTGTGATGCTGGATGATTGTTTCTTTTATAGTCTCCAGCCTTTACAAAGAGTCTTTTTCATCCCTATAGCCTATCCTCCCAGTTTTGGTTCGTAAACATGTTGTTGAGTGGTTTTGGTGGATGGTTTCAGGGCATGATGACTTGAGGGGAGCAGGATATGGCAACCATACGAAGCCGTCATTTACAAAGTTGGCACGTCCCCAAACTCTGGGCTTTGACAGTGATGACCCCATCACACTGCGCCTTTGTATGACCTGTCCTCCAGCTACTCTGGAACCCAAGGCCAATTGAGTGGGAGGGTTTCCCCCCTCAGCGACCATCACAACAAACAAATAGACCAGGCAAACAAGTTCCCACCACACCAGCGTCCAAACAACTGCCAACGGTGACAGTTTGGTTGGTTTTGATATCACACAAAGAGGTTCTTCATGAAGCACTTCTGAGCCTCTTGCTTTCATCCTTCAAAGCCAAGTTCCCCAACCTTGGGGTCAGGGCCCCCAGAAAAACACAGGAAACATTTATCGAAAAGAAAAGATTATAATACACAATAACGTCATTAATTTGATATGTGTAAAACGGAAGTGCATATTATACATTATGACTATGATATTATGCTTTCCTTGGGAGCTACTCAATGTGTCTAATTCAACCATGTTATGTTGCTTTATCTTTTAAATGAATGAGTAAACTGATCAATCATACCATGTTATCATGATCAATTTTCAAATTGCAAATGTTGAGATCTGCTTGACTAATTATTATGGTAGTCATACAGCTTGTGCTGTAGTATGTGATTTGAGGATATTCAGCCTGTGTCCTGTTACCATCACGTATCTCCAAAACAATTCATGAGCTAAGAAAAAAAAGCCCTGTTCTTTTAGGTTATAAACTGGGTTTTTTAATGGTTTATTAAACTTAAGAAATGGGAGAATAGTTATAGTTAATACTACCTTTACCTTGCCTGAAAAAATGTAAATCACCAAATTTGGAGATATTTTCCCTGGAGATGAATGATAACTACTTGGGATGATGCAGTGACTGCCTTTTTCTTGCCTGCCTCCACAAGAAGGTCAGAATTCAGGGTTAGCTGCAGTCTGAATCTGTTCCCATAAGTGTGTTTTCATATGGTCGAATGTTGAGATGATTTACTGCTATATTTCGTGCTGCTATATGTGTGTGTGTGTGAGAAAGAGAGGTTACAGTAGGTAACTGCTCTGAGTTCATCTACAGTATGCATGTATGTCTTCAGGTATGTGTGAGCATGCTTGCAGCTTACCAACTACAACTTTCACACTACATCATCATTTTTGTGAGGGCTTTTGTGTCTCTTTGCACATGCAACCAAGGCTGAGATCAATTAATGTGGCCCAGGGAGACTTGTGAAGTGCAGCAGGAGAGTGAAACACACCCTTAACGCACTCAACTTACATACTGTTTGGCGGTATGATCTACGAGCTTTGCCCTCGCGTGGCTGGTTTTATTTTCCTGCTTTTAACAGCCCCTCCGTGGCGGCTCGGGCCCCTCTGAGATGAAGGGTAAGAGAAACCAGATTTTCTGACCCTTGAATACATCAAACGGGTCCGGATGTCCAGCTCTTTTTCACGCTGATGGAGCTGGGATGGAGTCAGCTAGTTTAATGTCAGTAAATCAAAACATTGGCCATTGTTGTTGTAAAGTCATGATGATGGTGTTAATGATGTAATGTTAACTTCAAGGCCACACACACAGGAACACGGGATACGGAGCAGAGGGGTGTCGGCGCAGAAAATGATAGATTAAGTCTCGACTGTGGAAACAGTTGTGTTTCTGCTCTTTGATTTCATGGCTCACACCTCAGCGTGGGGAAATGATTGTAATATGCTCTGAAAGAAGAAACTTCTCCACAAACAAGAAATCCTGTGGAGAAAGCAATGTTGTGTTTGATTGCTGTGTGTGTGCTGCTCTGTAGGTCTGTTTGTAGTCCACGCTCCTGAACCTTTTTTTTTTTTTACTTTAAAGTCATAAATTTCACGTGCCTCTGCTCTTTGCCTTGCACTTACAAAGCATTTCCAATTTAATGTTACACCTGAGATTGCCATTGAAGTTGTCCACACACGCAAAGTGTAAACGATGCAGGGCAGGTATATTAAATTCAACGTTCTGTGTGAGAAAATTTGTATTCATACTGCAGGAAGCTGATTGCAAGGACGACATTCATTCCCACATAAATAATCAGTGTAAAAAGGTATTGAATCAAGACATCTTAAGCAATATCAGGAGCATGTAAGTTATATTGTCCCATAACACAGGAAAAAAAAAAACACTCACAAAAACACTTGATGCATAAAGTATCAGTTTATTACTTATGCTAAAGACAACGTGTGAAAAAGTGAACTTCTTCTTAGGGCCATTGTCAGTACGACAGAGTGTAAAATCTTTCACCATTGTATGGGTATGTAATTTTGATCCTTTTTTGCATCTGACGTTACATATTTTGATGGTGCGTATTTTTTCCTATGGAATACAATGAACTGGCAACTTTATGTTGGAAAGTTGCACTTTTTGGGCACACAATGCTCTTAATTTGTAATGTAAATTACAGTGTTTCCTACTTATCTATGCTGTGTTTATGTCCACATTTAAATGAAGCAGCCATGGTGACATACAATGCAACATATTGAGTCTACTCAAAATTTAGCAGCTTTACAGGGATGCACTTCTCCTCAATTCCATCCTGGTCCTGCTTTCTCCTTTGTCTCTCTTGGTTTTACTTTAGCTTTAGTTTGGTCACCGTTTGTTCCTTTGCACTTAAGTGTTTCACCGCTGAGATACATTGCATCATGTTGGTGCTCAGAGACATGAAATAGCATTATCCCACCTCCCTCTGCTCCGTCCACGCAAAAGCAGCCTAAACTGTGACGTGGACCAGCAGTTAATCCTCTTTCCCTTTTTGGAGCCAGTGGCGGGAGCCGCAGAAGAGCTGGCCCCAGAGATACGACCACAAGACGCTATAGACACAAAGCAAGCCGTGTGTGTGAGAGTGTAATTGTTTGAGGGTGTGCACAATAAAGAGCCTGGCCATGTCATTTAGAGTGTGTGATGGTGAGTGTGTTTGTGTGTCTTTGCTTGTCTATCTGCCTTCCAAACACGCTGTCAAAGCCGAAGTGTGGGTTTAAACTAGATTGACCGTGTTTCTCTCTCTCTCACACTCTCTCTCTCTCTCTTTCTGTGTGTGTGTCTCTTGCCTCCCACCTGCTATCTCAGCTCCAGTTTGCATCATGAATGAGACAAATGTCCGTGTGTACGTGTACTTGTTTGTGTGTGTTGAGTTGGGGTACTGGCAAGCTTGTCATGGACTTGTAAACCCCGGTTTCTCTGCGAAATGGGTCCAATGTGATTATCCCTGAAGCTGTAATGCAGCCACCTAGAGTGGGCAGAGGAACTGAGACCTCAGAAGAATAAGTGGCGTGTTTCTGATGTTATTGTGTTGTGTGGTCAAATACACAGAGCATTCGGCGCGCTTTGTTTTCCTCACTCGCGGTAGCTAAGGGAAGAAGCAGTGTGTGTCATCCCTGAGAGCGAAGATAAGTCAGTGAAAAAGATGACTGAGTGAGTAAGACAGCGTGGCTACTATACTATACACTGTAGGGGAGCTTGTCCGTCTAACTCTACGTTCACTGCCAACATTCAGTGCCAATGCAGGATGTAGTGTGACCATCAATTGTATCCCATCACAACAGTTAACATTGGCAATGTTATATATATATAACTATAACCACAGTCCTTCCCCATGTATTTCCCACCTTATTTTGGTTGCCTCAAAACCATAGTTTATTTGCCATAGTCACTACAGTTCTCCAAAATTGACTGTTCCATAGTTGTCATGTGCAGATGTTGCCGACAGAAGTTAAACAATAGCATCGGACATTAAAAAAGTTGTCAGTAACAATATCATCGCCCTTTTATTGTGATGAAGTTGGTTTATTGAGGAGCTGTTAAAGTGACACTCTACCCAAGATCTTACCTTTTGGCTATGAAACATTCACTCTCATTCACCTTGAAAGGTGGCTCGAAAAACTTTGAAATTTACTTCATCTGCTGTCACCCAGGTTCACTCATATTTTCCCCAACATACGCATGAATACACAGCTTGCTGCACTGTCTTTAGCAAAACGATGACTGGAGTTTGACTGTTTTAGCGAGCAGTTTGACAGCAGAGAAATTGATTATGTTGCTGGAGGAGGCTGAAGAGCGTCTTTAAATTTTTGATGCAGCATCGCTTTAAAAGTTTTGGATCGGCTTTCATAGGACAGCAGATAATTCTGGTGTCAGATGATGGTCTTGGCTTGTCCTTACTGGCCTACTCACTGGTAAGACTGACAACACTAACACTACCCAACATGGCAGAAAACAATAGCTGCTCCTTCTCCAGATGGACTGACAAAAACTCATTGGTTTCACAATCATGTGAACCTCAAAGTATTCTTGACTATGAAGCAATTCAATACTCACACTGTATGTCAGTAAACTGTCAGCTGACAGGGTTCTCCTTCCAAGCCTCAGAGCCGCTTCATTACTGCCAGGAAGAGACATTTAACTGTACATCAGATCACTTTTTTCAGCTTTGTGTGTCCCGTGCTTAAATGGTCCCTTTTGGTCTGCTGCTTTCTTTCTTAGAATAGACGTATTGTCCATAGACCCAAGTTGAAACCTTTACAGCCATCATAATTAGTGTCTCTGTGAACACTGAGTGGTAGAGCTGTCATACATTTGCGGAATCAGATAATTTACATGATCCTCTAATCTAAAGCTGGCATGTTCACTTCCTCCTTAACTCGGCCAATAGGCATTAGCGTGATTAGCGTGTGGCGTCCTTGGCTGACAGGGGCTGACAATTAGTTCTGAAGATCGCAAAATATCTCTCTCTCTCTCCCACACGCACACACACACACACACACACACACACACACACACACACACCTACTCTGATTTTCCCACGTGCTCCGCAGGATCAGCCACCAGTTGCTGAGCGCCCTCTCTTTCCCCCTGAAGTGCCGGCTGCGTGCGACCCTCCACAGACGATATCAGGGTAATTGACAGTGACTGGAAATATGCAGCATCATTGAGCCCCGACCCCTGTGACTAAAAGGGTTAGGGCCTCCCCCCTTTGAGACCGACCCCTCCTCTGAGGCCATCAGTGATATTCAATTTGTGTTAAAGCTCCCTTTGAGGGGCCCCCAGGGGCCCGATTTGATTAACATATTTTATGGTGAGCCCTTGCATGTAGCTGGGAGTGCTTCAGGCCCTGTATTAATAATAGTCAGAGCCCATTATGACTGACTATGTGACGACGCCTGACAGTGGTTTATGAACGGCTCTGTAGTGAGACCCAAACAGTCCGAGAAGTGACTGGTCTTCAATGGGATGGAGATTCCTGATTTTCGCGAGGTCCCTGTGTGATTGTGCAGTTTCACTGACGGCTCAGCCATGCCAGCTTGAGGCTAATCAGAAGTGATTCATGTAAGCGAGTCACAATGCTGCAGTGGATTGAATTTGTTTCATTTACGCTTCTCTCCATCACTTATCAGAGGAATGAACTGGACTGCAAATAAATGGCGGGTATACAATAGTCGCCGTTTGTAAGGGCACTTTTCCCACAGTCCTATCTGTCATGAAAATGGACACACACTGACACAAGGACAAAGCGACAGACAGACGCACGCTCGAACTCGACTTCCGAGAGTGTCTACAGTAAGGACATTCCTGCGCTCCACACGCCTCGATCATTGTCTGCTGCAGCCGTGCAGCAAACAAAAGAGGCGTCCTCTCTACCTCCTCTGCCTCAGTGCCAAAGAGCAGTAAAATGTAACCATGTTACCTCATAAATGAGACTCCTCTCCCCTTAGTTTTTATAGCTGGTTGATGGAATCTATATGTATGAGGAGCCCTTTTCACTGTCTCCTATTAAAATCCCCAAAGTCCTTCAATAAATGCTTCCATGACACAGTTTGTTTCAATGGACTGGCACAAAGGAGAGTCCCCTGTAAATGAATGCTTTTGTTTAAAAAAAATACTCCAGAATATAATTCAGTGGCAGCAAGTCTTGTGATACTCATGCTGAAACAGTAAGACCTATAGAAACCTACAAGATGACCCTTTTCTCTGTGTTTTAATTTCCCTCACACTAAGCAGCCTTTGAAAGCAGACTGTATAGGTTCTCGTATATGGGGCGGCAAGGGAGAAATTGGCAAAAGCTTAAGTTTCGCTCTGGGCCTGTAATGTTTTGAAAGAATGTAAAGCCAATGACAAAGGCGACTACGATGAGAAACAGAGAACAGGTGGTCATCGCTGTGTCCGCAAGCCTCAGCCCACAGACATGAAATCAGCCGAGGGGGTTAGATTTCAGCGATAAAGACCCTGGGGTTTGTTTGCTCTTTATGTCTGCAAAGATGTGTGAAAAGATGCCGGACCTCTAACCCCTCCCCAGCCTTGGAGCTGGGAATAAGAGGTTAAGGATTCCACTGCGCAGGAAATTGTCCATCGGCGCTTGTTTGGGAAGGACAGATTGGATATGTGGGTGGAGGACAAGGCCTTGACCTCTGGTCGTCTTAGTATCTCTTGTGTTGGTGGAGATGTTAAGTCTGCGCTTGGGAGGAAATGAATAAACAATCAAACCCAGTGGTATGCAGTGAAAAGCAGGCATGCCGTATAAAAAATATGAGATTAAATGAAATCTTAATCATCAGCATGGCAGAATTCTTTCAGGTCTAAGCCGTAAGATATTTGTTGTGCAAGTACAGACTTTGAGTTTAATTGAAAGAACATTTTGTACCTTGAGTATTTCACTGTGATGAAGGGCTGAGGTCTTGTAGTTAAAGTTTTATTTTTATTTTTACTTATTTAACTATAATATACTTATTACTTAGTAGAATATGTTGATGGGATGAGAATCCCTCCTAAAATGATGACTAATAACAGTTTGCTATAGAATTGGGGCATAGTCATTTTTATTACACAATACACAGTGAGGGAAATTAAAACACAGAGAAAAGAAGAGTTATCTTTTAGGTTTCTATGTCTAACAGAAGACTCACTGCTGAGTTTCTTTTTTTCTTTTTTCTTTTTTTTTTAAATTTGGGCAGAAGAACATTCCTGAAATTTGCTCCCAAATTTCACGTGTATGCACACGTAAGACCTGCCAAAATAAAATAACATAGGGATAAACCACTTGACTATTTTATGTAATTTTTATATTTTACTTGTTGGCACAGTTAATTATATTGTATTATATGTCACAACAAAATTTTAGAAAAGTTGAAAAGCAGCTTTACTGTGCATGATAGGTCATGAAATCAACAAAGTGAAAATGAACAAATGGTGAAAGGAATAAAGACACTGAATGGAGAAGTGATTAAACCCTAATACCTGCACATACCGGCTGAGGGCCGGGTGGGGGTGGGGG
>NW_019524172.1:240765-269197 GCF_002814215.2 Seriola lalandi dorsalis
CCATCTGTGTGTGTGTGTGTGTGTGTGTGTGTGTGTGTGTGTGTGTGTGTGTGTGTGTGTGCACGTGTGCATGCGTGGTTTAGGGTTGTCGTAACCATAGAAGCATGATGACAGACGAGCAGAGGGGAGGGCAGGCGGCAGGCTGGGTAATCGGGCAGCAGGCAGACCTTCAGGTGTGTGATAAGTTGAGGTGGGATGGTGGGATGGAGAGGATGTGAAGGGGCATAAGTGAATTTTATGGTAGTGGGTGGGGTGTGTGCGTGCATGCGTGTGTGTGTGTGTGTGTGTGTATGTGTGGGTGTGTATGTGTGGGTGTGTGTGTGTGTGTGTGTGTGTGTTCTGCTTGGGTGAGCTTGAAGAATGCCCATGTGGATCCTGGCAGGGAAAGAAGGAACTCCTTTCATCACGTGTAACTCACTGCTGCTCACTTCCTCCATTATTTGCAGGAAACATTTTTAAAAAGAAATTGAACGCATGCTTTCCAGCTCATTCACAAGCCACCTCACACTGCTTTTTTTTCTCTTTCTTTTGCCTCTCCCTGTCTCCTCTCTAACCCTTCCCTCCCTCCCCCTGTATCCTCTGTAGCGTGGGAGCTGTCAGTGGCGTTTGCTCTGACACACACTCAGAGCCCCGGCAGCCGGCGAGTCCCTGTGCTTTAAAGGGCAGCAGCTAATTAGCCATAATGGCTTCCATTTTGTCCCGGCCTTGCGTCATGCCTTTGATGCTGTGATTGGGAGCGCCCAGGGGGGAATACCAGACAATTTTCCATGTCTGATTTGTTTGAAGGGGAGGTGGGTGTGATAACAATGATGTCAGGGCAGAGGAGAGACCATGTTAGTGTTTTCCCACTGAGTGATATGGAGTTTGTCCTTGTATCCTTGAAGTAGGTAATTACTTCTCATGCAGTAATGGAGGGTTTGTTTCCCTTTCTGCTCTAAAGGAGTTTGGAGTAATTGTTTGAGGCTGGAAATAAGATGTGATGGTAAGAAAGAAAGTGTGCAAGTGGTTTTTGTATGATTTTTAGGGTCATTTTGAAACCTTTAAACTTTAATCACTGTGGCCACACACTGTATTGAATATTCTGAAACCCACCCCCATTTTTGAAACAGTCTACCTAAATTAAACAAATTCTTTTGACTTTTTGCATACCCTTTTCACCTTTGAACAATAGATGATTTTTGAGGTTTGAGGACGAGCATTACATGTTCATACTCCTGAGATTTATAGTGAGGAAAATTTCTGCTGCTTCAGGGCCTTTGTGATCAAATATTGGTTAGTTGTTGCTCACTGGAAAGTATCAAACACTCATCCATGAAAACCATGAATCACCTACCTAAGGCCATCCTGCAGGTTGAGGGGTAACATCGGTACTAACCGGGACAACCTCTACTTAAACCCTGAAACTATCCCTTGCTGTCGCCCCCTGCCTCCTATGTCCCCCATGGATCAGGTTGACTGGTGAACTATAGAGGCGGAACTCTTTGAACCTCCTCAACACACACACACACACACACACACACACACACGCACACTCAAGGAAACAGACAAACATACATAAACACAAGAATACACACACCACTGAGGCGCAAATGGTGCTTGAAGCCCAGCGCAGCCCTCCCTGGGAGAAAGAGGGAGAGAGAGAGAGGAAGGGAACAAGGGAAGGAGAGGCAGGGAGCGTCAGGTTCCCCCTCGGCATCTCTAAAATAGGTTTATCTCTGCCAGGGAGGTGTCTCTTTGTGTCGCCACGCCGTGGGCTGAAGTGGGAGAGGATGCAGGCAGCCAGGGTAGAGAGAGACAAGAACAGGCAGAGGGTGAGAGCACAAGAGAGATAGAGGATGGAGGGGGAGGTGAGCCTTCACTGGGATGGGACCACCTGCGTCGCCTTCTTTGCTGGGAGATTATGTGGGCAGACAAAGCGGTGCTGGGAGGAGGGCAGGGGCACTGGGGGAGCCCAGCGTCAAGAGAGTGAGCAGCGTGGAAAGTGGAGCTGGCGTGTGTGCCAGGGGTCTGCCACATACTGTACCACCACCCTGTCACCCCTACACACCTCCCCATAACTGCCTCCTGTTGGCCTTTGTCTCTCAAGATGCCTCCATTCCCCCTCCTCGTCCTCCTTCAGTCACTCATCTCCCCTACAGATAAAACAGTGTCAGCTGCGGCTGCAGTTTGTTACTGATCTTTCGAGTCTGACCACTGCTCTTTCAAAAATTATGACAGATGCCTAATTGTGTGTGTTTAAAATGTATAGATAAGTGGACAAAGTGGGCAGACAAATGTTCAATTTTAACACGTTTCTGGTAAAAAAAAACAAAAAAAAACAAAAAAACAACCTTGTTAGACATCATACCAGGCCCAAACAAAGCCAAGAAATATTACAAATACTCTTATAGAGCAAATACACTATTCTGTTTTTTATTCATTAGGATTGGTAAGTGTACCTATTATTTTGACACAAACTGTAAACAAATAAATAAATACATATAAAGGAGCTGTCAGTTTTTTAGTTTTGCTGGCTTTGGTGTTTTGAATCAAGCTGGCAAGTTAAGGAGGAATCTATATTAGCAATACAATTGTTGCATACACAATAGTTATACTTTTTGAACAGTGTGAGTCTTCAGCTAATACTCTCTCTCTTTAAGAAATACTGCAAAAAAAGGAAAAAACAAACAGGTTCCCGTACATTCATATGGTTTGGATCTGAATGTGTGAGAGAGGTTTCTGTCCATGCCACGTTTTACTCTGGCTTCATATTTCTGATGACTTGCTGTAGGCTATTTGCATGGATATTAGAGAGCAGCAAATTTCGACATGTATGTTTTAATAATTATGTGTGAATGGATAAACTCAGCACAGAGGGTGTGGATTTTCTACATGTGCAGATTTCCTGCAGGGTTCTTACCTCAGCAGTTGGTTTTGACACCTGTCTGCTGCTGCTGCTTTTTTTTTAATCATATTTTCTATCACAGAGCGCAGCTTGCATAGACTTGAACCTAAACTTATTTTTCTTCTGTGTCCATTTTAGCGTGACCTTACCTCCCACCTTTGTGTGTACTCATATTGAGTGTAATCACTGTTAAGGGAGTTTTGGTGTAGCCTGTTTCCTTGTGTGTGTCATTAACCAAAGCCCACAGTCGGATGTTACTTTACCTTTTGCTACTGCACTACAGAGGAAAATACAATTATACTACCTGTGACAGGTGTTGATTGTTGGTGTTGTTTGCTCGCAGTCAGTTGCTGATCACAGAAATATTATCTGGTCACTTTGGTGCTATTTTTTTCCGCATCTGTCCGTTATTTTCTCATAATTTCACTGCTGTCATTTGTTACAAAAACAAGGAAATTGCATTGTCAGTGAAAAATTCAAGTTAGGTCTTTGTGAGATTTGTTTTTCAATCACTTTCCTCATAGAACTGCAATTCATCCATCACTGTACTCAGTGAGCTTGATATATTGTGGTTAAAATACCAAGGCCCCTGTGAGCCAAGGTCCTCAGAGTGGATGTTACCATCAATGATTGGTCAGTCCCCATTGTTTCAGGCACTGTCATTTGTCAAGATTAATAGCTGTTTCTGGTTAATTATTCCAGGCCTGGGTATTGGTCTGTTGCTGAACCCCAGCTAACCCCCAACTCCTCCATCAACGTACAATGATTTCATTTGGACTTTCCCATTCACTAAAGCCAACCCTTAAGTCTAATAATTGCAGAGTTCCTTTTGTCTTTTTGCTGATGCGGGCTATTAGCGGAGTAGTGTGAGCATCTTGGGCCAGGTCTGGGCCACGCCATTTTTGATGGAGCTATTCTGTGAAAGTCTCACCCCCCGTCTTGTTGTCCTTCTTTCCCTTTGTAAGAGGTCTCTGAGGAAGCCGCAGACCTCAGCAAATTCTCAGCCCAAGGTGAAGAAGGGAACAGAAGGAGACAGAGAACAGATGAGGACCGACCACAGAGGCAACCTGTGCTTCTCAAGGTCTGGCTGAATGGGGGTTTTTAGGTATTCATTGTGGCCCTCTCTTTCACCCGCTCTCTATTCTTCAAAGTGCTGGCGGAGCCCTGGCTTGGCGTGGGTCTAAGCTCGCATCCCTCCCAGCAAGAGCTCTGTGGGCGACACTGACGTTCTAATCATAACCCGGTGGCAGCAGCTTTGTGTGGAGCGTTAGGAGAACTGAGGACTGGCATCCTGCCGCTCACAATCCCTTTGTCCCACTGGAAGGTGCTGCGGCCAGGATTAAAGCCGGCCACAATAGGGGTCACCCCAAAAATCTAACCCTCTCCCCGTCTGGTGCTGTATGTGCATGGAGAGCTGGGTGGTAAAAAGGCGGAGAGGTTGTGTTTCTGTGTGTTTTAATGGATTTAATGTAAATATTTATCTAATTTTAGTACCCACAGTAACCTATAGGGTGAGTGGTTAAGCGTTCACTCTCCTGTTCAAGAGCCACATACAGCCAGTGTGTAATGGAAACCAATTGAAAACTAATCTTAGACCATTGAGAGATTATGAATGTGTACGTGTGGTTGTGTTTGTTTATGTGTGCACCAGCAATTGTTTTGGTATGTTAATGTGTCCAGAGCACTGTGCTCATGTATGACTGTGTGTGAGAATACCTCTCATATACACACACGCGCGGATGTGTACGGCCATGAAAATGCACCCGCAAAATGCACAGTATACAGTACTTAACATCCTTGTTAAACTGCATCACCCACTGAATAACTGAATCCAATTTAGTGACCTTATTGTTTTACATAAACACAAGCCTATTTTGCAGTATCACTATCACAATTATTCATTCTTGTACAGTCATGAAAACTTTCCTATTTTCTGAGCAGAATCTTGCAGATTTCAAATGGAATTACGTTGCAGTGACACTGACTAATTTCTGCTTTTGTTCAGAAGATTCAGACTGCCACCAGACTGGAAAATCTCTTGAGAATACTAGTAACGTTCTCCACCCACGCTGTCTCTAGTTTCTCTACAGAGACTCACAGAGATGCCATAAAAAATGTCAAGAGAAAAAGCCCAATGATGACATTATTACATTTGCAGTAGTCAAACTTCGCATTCACTAGAGACACAGTTCATTGTAAGATATATGGTTATCAAAAGAAACGGTGGTGGACATGTTTTTTAGTCCTTGTCGGAGAGAGGATGATTTAAATGTATGGTGATTTTTGACGATATAGTTTGTGATGTTTTCTTTTGTCCATCCCCTCTACATGCAGGGGATGAAAATCACAAGAACACATTACAATATAATTCAATATGCATGGTTTATCAAAGCCTTTTGGGGGCAGTTTTAACAAAACAAGGAACATTATATTCTCCATAAAAGAAGTATTCATTGCAAGGCTGCTGTGTTGGATTGCATTATGTTGCATGGATGATGCTGTTATTGTGTTGAACCCCTACATTTTCCATCAGTTTTATCGCATTTTTTCAGTTCAATGAAATAGTGAAATTAAATCCACATGCCTAATGAGACATAAGTCAGTTGCGTTTATAGTGTGTCCTAGTTTTCAAACAGCTCCTCTGCGAAATGCGTGTGCAGTAGCCGTCCCCCATGACAGTGACGGAGTGTGTGATCATAATGATGACCCTGAGGATGAGCCCGCATTCCTCTCCCCAGCACGCTCCCTCTCTCTCACATCTCCACCGTGCAGACCCCCAGCCGTCATGTAATAAATGTTCAGCACCATAATCAATTTGCAATGCTTGGGGAGCATCTCTCTTGATTTAGCCTGTAAAAAAAAAAAAAAAGGGGGGGGGAAAGAGAGAGAGAAAAGGATGAGACAGAACAGAGAAGACAAGAAGGGTCCCTGTGAATGTGGCGAGAGCGCGAGGCGAAGAAGAGGGGAACAGGGGGGTCTATTAGAGAAAAGACTTCCCGTGGCGTAAATAGTATTCATGGATGACAGAGTGGTCATGGAGGATAGACGAGGGTCTTCTTCTCTGTGGAGCTGGAGTTGACTCATTCTCCGCCTGGCTTTTCTTCCTGACGCGGCTCGCCAAGGGGCTCCTTTGTGCCTTAGCAGCAGGTAGCAATGGAGTGGCAGGTCAACTCTCGGGCCAACACAACTACCCCCTTCTCCCGCTGACCCCTGCTGAGTGTTTCTCTGTGCAAGAGTGAAAGTGTAATACTGTGCATGTGTGTGTGATGTAGGAGAGAAGAATTCACAGTAAGCCACTAATTTAAATCTTTTGTTAAATAAACTGCTGCAGCTACAGCTTCGGCACCTATAATTAGTTTGCTCCCGTTTTCAAAACCTTTTTAATCTGATCTGTTTTGATCTGATGCACTCACTTTATTTTGTGTGAGAGTTGCCTGACAGAACCACTGCCACACAAGGAAAAAGAAACCCAGGTTTAGTAAAGATTTGATTTTGTTTTTTTGAAGGAGGAGGAAAGTGGTATCAGATACATATTTGACCCACAGCAGCCATAGCTTTCATATTGTAGATTTTCTAACAGATTGGATGCTTTTTATCCCAGACTGTTTTTTTTTCTCTCCCCATGGTAACTCGAACAGTTTTCCCAGTGGGTGGTTCACTCGGCCATGGGGGCTGCAGAATGGAGTTGCCCACATAGCACGCAGCCTAATCGAATAACCGCCCCAGCATGGCGCCCAGCGTGAGTGTCGTCCCCAGAGGGGAGCTTGACCGGAGGCTGCAGGTACCTTTCATTGCCGCCTAGCAGGCTGGCTCCTTTCCCCAGTGTCCTGCTGCTAGAAATTTGTCGGCCCCCTCTGGGCTTCTTTCTGGGAGTGTCAGCTGTGGGGCCCCTGATGGGAGATTTGTTGATATGATAACTCGATTAGACTACAGGATGGATGACATGGTGGCAGCGAGCCAGTCTGCAGCACCCAGGGAGGTGCTGACTCTTCTCCTTAACCTCTCCTCAGGAGCCCGGCGCTCAGCACCTGCCTTCAGTCAATAAGCCTCACTGCCCGGGATGGTGGCCGAAGTAAAGGTTGAGGTCAGGGCCTTGTTTGGATGTGAAGCATGGTGCAACCTGACATTAGCCTACAGCCTTTTAGCCTCAGGACATCTCAAGGCTGCAACGTCACTGAGGAGCACCACACAGGGAAAGCATCTGAAACGTGTGTCTCACTGTGTAACCCACTGAAGAAGAATCCTTAGCAGAAGCAAGCAGGCGTTCAGTTAACTTTCTATTTAGGTCTATCATGTAAGTGGTTACAGTTGTAATTGTCTGTCATGTGAGGTAGGCCTCAGTGATTTCATTACCACTGGTATGAAAGGGATGCACAGTTTCCAGTTGAACTCATTGCAGAAGGAATTTATCGTAATTACCTGTGAAAATGATTTAAAAACGTTGTCACTCATAATTTTAGATCACTTCACAGGAGTCTTGTGATCTCTTTCAGTATGTCATCCCTCTAGAGTGCTGTTATCAACTGCAGTTCAGCTACATTTCGCTGATGAAATCAGATGGTATAAAATTCTCCAGGGTTTAATTAGCTGGAATCGCAGGGGCCATAAAACTTTCCTCACAGGTTTTCACCACAGTTAGAACAGCCAAAAACACTTTGAGGTGCACAACACCTTCTCTGTATCTCCTCCAGGTTATTTGCTACATGGTGCACAGGGGCCACTCAAGTCAATTAAGTTCACATCTCCACTTTAGCCAAACAAGGGATTGTGGTGATATGAGGAGCGCTAAAGACCAACAGGAGCCTCCCCTTCCCAGCCCAGGCATTGAGGAGCAGCAAAAAGGACACCAAACAAAGGGCGGCCCCTCTGTGTCTCAATGACTCCTCTCTTTGTTGCCTTCTTGGGCCCCATAAAGGAAGAGGGACGCTCTTGTTTGCCCAGGAGGTGGTTTAATGGCCCTGAGTAGAACAATGGCACCACATTCAAGCCATCCAGAGGGGCTCATTATATGGGGCCGTCCCAAAGCGCGGGGTCCCTGGACGTTCCCACTGGAGCTTTGGGTGAATGGTGACGATGGGCGGGGCGGGCCAGGGAGGGCATACAGGGAGGAGAAAGGAGACCATTGAGGTGACAAGCAGGTTCCATCTGCCCCCAGTGCCTCCTCACCTTGCATCACGACAGCTAGGGGCCTCTTCATGCACAAAGGGCAAATTTAGTGTGTCGGGGTGGCTTAAATCGCTCACTTTAGAGGAGACCATTGAGAGAAATATCAACACTGTAGACCACGGAATGGTGCATTCAGCCTTTCCTGCCCCCTTTCCTTTGACCGAGTTCCTTTTCCTTTCAGTCCTTTTCTCCTTTTGGCTCCATTCAAGTCCCACTTCTCTCATCTCCCAAACTCTTCAGTCCAGGCCATTTTTCCCATACCTTGCAAAGGGGCGGATGACAAGAATTAAGTTAGTTCTGGCCCGTCCCAAAGGTTTTGTCCTCTCTGAGCTGTGGCAGGTAACTGTGGCCATGATGAGATGGAACATCAATCACCAGCGAACCCTCTCTGGTGATTTGACACAGGCACCAAAGACCCCTGAGGTCAACAGACAGCAGTAATATGTGGCCAAACGCTGATTCAGGGTTTATAAGCTTGTGCATGTTGGTTTATATTGGAGAGGTCTTGCAAATATCACATGGTTCTAAAAGAACCCAAACTTAGTACTATCTAGTGCACAAATAGATAGGCCTTCAAGTTTCATCAGGCCAAACTTGACTAGATTGTGATTAAGCAAAATGTGATGTTTTGACAGTGGCTTCTATTTAATTTGATTATACACCTACAGCTCATTGCCATCCTCTCAGGCAGAAAAGAATGTAAACCTACATTTTGTCTTTGACTTCAAAATTCATCAAATTACAAGTTTAATTTCCTCCAACAAGCTCCCCCGATAAACATCTTCAGGCCACACAAAATAAATGGAGCTGCCAAACACACTTGCAGTGAGCACGTTTATGAAATCTCTCATCAGCTAATCTTGGATTTCATATCAGGAGTTTGATTTAACGTGTAAAAAGTTGATGATTTACACAGATTTACACATGTGGAACTGTCTTCTATTTTTAGTAACTCAGCAGCAACTGGGAATAGAAATCCCATGGCACTTTACCAAATGCACCCTTAAGGTAGTTAATGACGATGAGTACAGTTTTCTATAATCACTCATCTTTTTAAAAACAGTTAAGTGATGCAAAATGCCGACCTTCTGGACCCGCTTGTTAAAAAACTGCCACAAGATGCTGCTGTCCAGTTTGTTCAGAAGGTGGGAACAGAGTTAGAAAATTCTACTGTCTGAAAGTAGAGCAAAGTAATTTGTTGAATTCATTGATTGAGGATAATATAAAAGATATATTTTCTCTAGTCGAGTCATTTCTCCAAAGGGAATGTTATGTGTCAATCTTCAGGAAAAATCTAACTGCTCTTGCACCTGTTTTTTGTGGGTTTTTTTTTTAAAAGTATTTAGAAACTTTTTAAATGGCTCCCCGGTCTTGTTTCTGAACATCCACATTCACTTATTGAATCAGAGAGTTATTGTTGAGATGCCAGAATTATAACCTTTTACTTTCTATTATTGGCTGCTTTCAGTGTTTGTGATGGTTATGATATTGTTACATACCTAAAATGTTAAGATGTAAAACAATTTAAATGACGTAGACCTTTGCTCTTTAAGGTTCTTTATATGCTCCTCTGTCCTTCTCGTTGAATTCAAGTGCATCATATACTTTCACCAGAGATGACACATCTGTCCAGCAGTCGCTTTCAGACATAAAGTCTATTCAGTGTTGGTTTCTCCATGGGCTTTAACGATGAAAACGATGATTAAGCTCTCCGAAATAATTTCTCAGGACCCTCCAGGTTAAGGCCATGGGAACAGCAGTTGCAAAGGGAATCGACACAATCGTCCATGTCTAAGAGCATATGCCTGGGCCTGAGAAACATTCTGTCTTTGCGGCCTGTCTGAGGGACAAGGCCTCCATGGTCGCCACACCACTCCTAGTCTTATAGTCTCCAGGACCACATATCCCAGACACCCCGCTGTGCAGCTAGCAGCTAGCGCTGGAGCTCCCACTGGGCAAACTCAGCAGGGGCCATGGGCGGCGGGCAGGCTCCCCGGGGGCCAGATTGCACCCATTTTGAACCAGGCTTTTGTGTATGTGTCTGTATAAGTATGTGCGTGTCCTCTAAAATCTATATCACATATACTTATGTAATGCACTTACACTTAAGAATATGTGCGTGTTTGATATCTGCATATTTTCCTATTTGGCCCTGTGAGTCTGAGTGGGAGGAAGACGTTTTCCGCCAGATGCCTTTGCTCCCAGAACTCTTAGCGGGGTGCCAGTGAAGTCCCGCTGGGCCGCCACAGTAGGAACATACAACTCGCCGCAGGGGAAGGCCATCGGCCCTAATGATGAGACACATCAGTCTTCCTCTCAGCCTGGCCTGACATGCCCAAGTGTCTTGTTCATGGTGGCATATCCATGGCGAAAGAATGCATATGGTAGGGGTGCTTTATCAAGCCCTGTGGGAACCTGTGTTCACTCTCAGCGGTGGAGAGCATTTAAAGACTGTCAGCGCAGTTGGTGCAGTTTACTCGCTTAGCGGGAGGTTGTGATCTTATTTCCCTGCGTGTAGTTTCCCTCCAGTGTATGCAATTGTATTATTAAGTATTTGTTTTATTTAATTCTCAATCATCGCACAACAATGAATTGATTTTGAATGTCAATAATAGGGTTTCTGTAAATCAGTCCCCTAAGTTCCGGTGGTTTTGAGCAGAACTAAGTTTGAGGGTTTCATAACTCAACCAAAAAAACAAAAGTACTAAGGTAAGGAGGGATAAAACAGCCTGAAGTATTGCTGTTGAGTTTTGGTTTCAGAGAGGCTCATGAAGAAAACGGGCAAAACAGGGTGGCAGGTGTACTTTGAAATCGCCTACGAAGGCGTTGCAGTCTTCAAGCACAAAACATGGCTGTTTTTGGTATTTCAGCGATGATACCAGCGAGACTCTGCTTCCTTCCAAAAAGGAGAGTAGGACATCAGGGGTCATTCTGTTCTGCCTCGCTAGCACACATCTCCCCCACTTTGCTTTCAACATCTCCATCACTGGGAGCTATCTGCAGCTGCATATTATATAATGACAAGCGCTTTACTTCTGGAGCTAAAGCACATCAGAAAATGAAGCAAACAGAGGAGAGAGATGGAGGAGCAGAGGGAAGAGCACAGCATAAAAAGACAGGGGCCCATGCTATGGATGACTCCAGAGGTTGTTTTTGCATGAAAGACTGCTTTTTCACTCTCTCTTACTCTTTCTTTGTCTCCATCTCCCTCTCTCTTTCCTTCTTGCTTGCTGTGTGGAGAGCGAATGGTGCTTTGCTTGCCTCCAGCCAGGAGGTAAAACTGAACTGCAGAGCCAGGCTGCCAAATGATGAAAGACTCTGGCGTCCAGGGATGCTCTGAGCCTGGACCAAGAGCTCAGAGCGAGAGAAAATGCTCGCTTTTCAACTTAACATTTTTTTCCTACTACATTTCTTCTCTCTTGCTTTTTTTGGTGTCGGTTTTTCCATCATCAGGGCAAGCAATATTTTTTTCTTTTTCTTTTATAAGCGCTTGCACCGCAGCCTTGGAGCAAGAGCTCCTCGTGGGAGACGGGTGGATGGATGGAAGTAGTGAGGAGGAGGAGGAGGGCAAAAGGATGGGCAGAGAATTGTGTGTTTATGTAGGTGTGTGTGTGTGTGTGTGTGTGTGTGTGTGTGTGTGTATGTGTGAATTGTGGGGAGGCAGTCTGTGGGTGTGCAGTTTTTCTTATTGCCGTCAATGCTACCATGTTCCCCCACCCCCGATCCCATGTTTGAACACAGTGATTTAGATCTGTTTTCAGAGCTTAAATTAAAGAAAGTCTTCAGTTTTCCCCCAAATTGTATTGCCACATTGTCCCATTCATAATGGCTTATGGCGTAAAACCTTGTGAGTGCAATTTTCCAAAAATACACAAGAGCTGTCACAGTTATGTACAAGATATGGACAAAATTATGTTATTGAGAATCACAAACACGGCTACATATCTTTTTTATTAATTTGAAAGTCAGTTGGCAACATTTACAGTCTCAACATATGAAATATGTTCTTCTTTTCTTTTTTTCTTTTTTTTGATTGCTCCACTTGATCTGTTGTTTGTTTTCACCTGTACCCATTTCCAGTTCAGGACAGATGATTTAACTTCCTTGGAGCTCTGCTCATCTTATGTTGAACATCCACTTACCAAACTGCCAGATGCTTTCAAGGCAAATTCTGTTGAATGTGATTCAACGTATTATACCGTAGCCAGTTTGTGCAGCAGAGTTTGGATTGTGAGTAATCTAACTCAGAGCTGAAAGTCGTTCTTCATGAAGCATTTCACATTTTGCCATCACATTATCATTTATCATTATTATCATATTGCCATCATATCTCATATTTTTCCATCCCCTAACTATGTGAAAGGTTGTTCACAACAGTCATTTATATATTTATAAATGTTGTGGTCTCCATGACGTCATCAGTGGAAATGTTTCCAGAGTTCACCGGTTTGATTAAAAACTGTTTGTTTGGTTTTTTTGTTTGGTTTTTTTAAAAGATGAGTTTAACCAGTTTTTGCTGGTTTAACAAATTCTCTGTAATTCTATGTAATGCATCACTACAGAAAAAGTGTCTTTTTGTTTGCAGTTCAACAAAAAACATTCTTGCCATCTGTCTATACATAACAAAAATTGCATACTCAAGTGTGGTCAGTATTATCTGTCAGCAGAGCTGTTAACCCCCCAGCAGGTATATTATTGTCAGGTTTTGCTATTTTGGATGGTAGAAATCTTTAACTAGACTTGTTGTGTGTAAAATAATTAACCCCACCTCTCAGCAGCACCACAGACTGTGTAATACACACAAACAGTCTTGAACTTTCAGGAGCCTTGCTGCAGCTAATATAGGAATAGCATAAAAATGTGTTTGCAATGGATGTGATAAACAGAAACATCAGAGCTCTGCTGACAAAATATAAGGGCTTTTTAAGTTTTGAAACTAAAATTCAAACTGTATGAAACATTATTCTGCTCTTCTCCTCTTGGTATGAGACACTGAGTGGCCCAGCAAATAGACTAGAGTGTGTTTGTTTGAGAGTGTCTGCTGTGGCTGAATTCAACCGCAAACACAGAGGAATCCCCTGATTCTCAGGTCAGGCTGCAAGCGCCCTGCCAAGACTCTGGTTCCCTACCATAATCCTGTCTCAAACAGAGGGGGAAATGTGATGCAAGGTGTCGGCAACACCATCAAGATTGTATTTTTCTGTCTTTACAGTAAAGCTGCTCCCTTCAAAATTCCATCCAGGGGTGTAATCCTCCATCTTACACCATTCCCTCTATTCATCACACTTCATTTTTCATCCCTGTGTGAAGAAGGGAAGGTGAGGAAACTGGAGGAAAGACTTGACTGTGTTTGTATGTGCAACAAAGAGAGAATGTCGCCAGCAACACCATCAGAGAGGGGCGCTCAGAGAGGGAGTTCGAGCAGAAAACAGAGTGTGTGTGCGTGTGTGTGTGTTTAACTCTGGAGCACGCATAAAAAGGAAAAAAGCTCCAAGCAGTGGCCAGAGTCCAGATCCAAAACAAAATCAGTCTCATATGGGGAGGTTGGATGAGGTGGTGGTGGTGATAGAGGGTCTGCATACTTTGTGTGTGTGTGTGTGTCTGTGTGTGTGTGTGTGTGTGTGTGTGTGTGTGTGTGTGTGTGTGTGTGAGAGAGTAGTAAGTAGTGAGTAGTGAGGGAGAAGGTGGATGGGGGGTGAGCTGTAACCCAGGCCTGTTTATGTGCCACACTATGTTGGTGGAAAGGCCTCAAATTGGAGCCATGCTGCTGGGGATTAGGCCTGCAGTGCAAGAAATAACCATCTTAGCAATACTTTTAGTCTTGTATCCAGTCTGGAGAACAAATTTTATGTTAAACAAGTCTGTAGGAGAGAGATAAAGAGCGAGAGCGAGAGAGAGAGAGAGAGAGAGAGAGAGAGAGAGAGAGAGAGAGCAATGTAGCTTCCAATATAGATTAAACAGTTTTCAGTAATTACTAGAAGAAAATCCAAATTCTCAGAAGTTCACACCATCATTTAACTGATTACAAAACAGTTTGTAAATTGTATTGCATTGGAAATGATTTTAAATCACAACAGATGTCAGAAGTCAATGTATATTTAACGTACTCTTAATATACTAATGATTATTGATGCAGCCAGTCACCAGAAGGGTTTTCAGTATGAATTCCTTCACCTGAAAATGAAGAAAAAAAAAAAAAGAAGGTTGTCTTGAGCTAGAAATGATAAAGGTGAAGCTAAGTATGCATGTGATAAACCATCTTTCACTGTATGAAAAAAGGTTAATTTCAGGATATTGGTTCATGCTGGGGTTCCCGGTGGTGTTTGGTGCAACCCGTGTAACCGCAACAACAAAGGGAGTTTATATCACCACCTTCTCATCTGTCCCCACAGCTTTCGGTTGCTCTCAACTTAAACCTGAAAAATGGCCCCTAAAATGATACATATTATTTTCATTGGGGAGCTGGATGAGGCATAGCGGCATAAGTAGTGGTGTATGGGTCAAATAATGCGTTTGTGGGATTGGGAAATAGGCAACCAGTCACCCAGCCAGTCAGTCACCCAGCCAGCCAGCCAGCAGAGGCCAAGAAGGATCAGCGCAGTCCTCCATGTGTGGCGGATGTTTTCCACAAGCGGAGCAGCCAGCTTGGCCGCAGCTGTCCAAACCGCAGGCCCTGGGAGAAGATGAGGAGAAGGAGGGAGGGCTGGGGAAGGAGGAAGGAGGCTCAGGGGGGCAGTGGGGAGGGTGGCAGGCTTGGCAAAGGTCAGACAGGCTGAGGCGGCTGGGAGTGTGGGAACTGTCCGGGAAGGCATGTGCGAAATGCTCTGAGACGAGGTATCATCTTACAGCCAGACCGCCTGAGGGAGAGTACTGCTGTGTGCCTGCTTGTGTAAGTGTGCATGCGTGTGCATGTGGTGTGTGTACGAGAGTGTGTGTTTGTGTACATTTGGGAGGCTACTGTGACTCTTGGGAAAAGAGGGTGAGCATTGTGATATGAAAAGATAGGCGATGAAGGAGGGAAAAATAGACTGAAGCATGGAGAGAGGAGGAAATAACTCTGAACCCCCACCCCCACCCATCTCTCTCACACTCACACACACACACACACACACACACACACACACACAGCTGTGAACATTCCTGCTGTTGAATAGGGTTGTCTTTGGGTGCAAGTCATGTCAGCACTAAAGTCTGTACCTACAACATGTGTGTAACATGATTTCATGTCAGGGGAGCACTGACACTCTTAACTGCACCGTCACAGAGAAATTAGCCTGCTGCACCATTAATATTGTTGTGGTTTGAAGTAATGTATGGCGTGTGCTGCTAAACGGTGTGTATGTATAAAATTGCTGTGGACAGTCTCAGTGAGCTCCTCAAAGCTGCGGCAGACTCAGATTCCCTCACGTTTTTGGGAGAAACTAGCTTTATACTGAACCACATTTGTTTGCAGCTGAGGTACACTGATGGTTTTAATGAAACGCAGACATCCTCTTGGTTGAACTTTTGTTGCACTCAAAGATGGGATAAGAAGTTTCCGCACACCAAATACACGAATGCACGAATGCACGTGCGCACACACCCTGGCAGTGGTAGTCTGGCAAGCCTGGCTTTGGCTTGGCTGAGCATCAGGCTCACGCACCAAGCAGGTGAGGTGAAGTCTGATCCTGCTGTGTAGATGCCTCTACATGCAATCCTCATGCTACCCCTATCTCACCCCACCCCCCACCCTCCGCCCCCTCCAGCCCTCACGCACACACACACCCAAACACCTTCGTCCTCATGTCCCTGATCCTTTGTCTTATAAAGACGCAAAAACAGCCAAACAAACCCACAACTCAGCTGGATGGAGTTTCATACACCATCTCAACTTTCTGTGTGTGTGTGTCTTACTGTCATAACAGTAGGGGTGTGTGTGTGTGTGTGTGTGTGTGTACCGCTAACTCCCACCTTTGTCTGCTCCTCCTGCTCCCATCTTTCACAGGGCCAGGCCTTTGAAGAAGTCTAATCCGGGTTATTTGCTTTCCCATGCTTGTGTCAGGTCCCGCTCTGAATTGACTGTGGAAAATACACTCTAGTCTGCTGGCCGCTCCCTCTGTCCCTGATTTATCCGAATAGGATGTGGCCGATGGGCGTATATAAAGCAGGCTGAATGGTAGGTAAATATGATCTCACCGCCACTCTTTTTATCCACAAGGCAACACTCTCACTGTTGCTCAAAAACCTTTATGTAGCCTGACATCCATTCAGGGCTTGTTGCATTCAGCCCGGCTCAATGAGAGGTCCCCAAAGAGCGCCATACTCACAATGGGGCCCAGTTCATTACAGTAAATAACAGTGGCAGCCGTGGCATTGTTTCCGCAATGCAAGTTGATTTAGAACACTTAAATGGATAATTGTTTTAGGACCAGTGGAACTTCCTCTCTGCGTAGGAAACCGTACATGGACCCTGGTGAGTGTGGTGGAGCACTTTCACCCACACACTTGTGCGGGGGGGTAAAGGAGGGTGCAAGCATGCAGCTGGAGAGAAGGTGGTTTTAAGCTGTTTTACAGGGAGAAAGGTGAGGCCTGATCTGGACTCCAGGGATAGAAGAAGAAAAAGTTGTTGGTTAACAAGTGGCCTGTTTGAGCTGAGAGAGAAAGTGTGTGTGTGGGAAGTGACTGCATGTACCCTGTATATCCAAATATATCCAGTATGTATGTACAACATGTGGCGCCTAGATTATTTGTGTCTAGATGTTTGAGTGACATACATGCGCATTTATGTGTACACCACTGTCCTATATTACTGCATGAGACATCCCTTTCATGTGTTTGTGTGTGTGTGTTTCTCTGGATGTTTCTCACACAGCTAATCTTTCCCAGTGTAGTTCCCCAGTGTTACACACTAGTCATCCCTCTCCCATAGTCACGCGATGGGCGTCTGTGGGCACATGCCAAGGCCTCTGCGGCCTCCACAAAGTTGTGCAGCGTTTTCCATTCCCAGGGGCCCTTGGAGCTCCAGCCTGTCTTACTCCAGCCTGCCCTCAGCGCACCGTGTTTATGTCCTGTGTAATTGCAGACCTCAGTCTGAGCAGGAGGCCAGCGTCTGTCAAAATAGCCATGCGTTCCCTTCAAGCAAGGCCTAAATCACATCAACTCCTGCAGTCAGACCGCGTTTCCCACAACCCCCTGCCAGACAAGGCTTGGGGCCCCCAGGCCTGCTGATTGGATAAAGGGGAAATGACATGGAAATTCCACTATGAGCCATACACCAACCTCTCATGCACACCAAAACTATAGCTACAGCAGTCTAATAAGTCAGAACACTTTAACACACACACATGCACAAAAATCCAAACACATTATTTCTCTTTCACAGCCCCCCCACCAGCCATGGGGCCCACACTTGGTCCCACACCTTGAGCAGGCAGCCGTGAAATGGGGCCCTGTCTGGGAACTGTTGGCAGGCCTGGTGGAAACAGCAAAAGCGTGGTCCTCGTTAGCCCTGATGACGCTAGCTAGCTCGTCGTCTCTGGGGAGCACGCTTGGCTGCTGCTGCTGCTACTGCCAGGAGGCTGGGAAAGGAAAGGTGAAACATAACCAGCTCTGAGGCCAAGGACTGAAGCAGAGGCAGTTTACTTAGCCTTTTACAGCGCTAAAGTAATTACATCTTCATAAGCCCATCATTTAATAAACAGTTAATAAGTTGATCTGACCCCAGCCAAGCAATTCATTCTCCTGTTACAGTATCAGCAGCTATGACAACATCGGCTGACCAAGCGGTCATCCATCCCACTGACCTGTCCTGACCAGGGAGGCCTGACCACATACTTCTCTTGACCTCCATCGCGTCCCTCCCCTCCCACCCTCTTTCTCTTCCCCTATTGAGAGGCAGGGCAGATCAAGGAGTGGGTGGGGTGATGGGTGGGACGGTGACAGGAGAGCATAAGGAGAGGGGAAAATTCCTGAGTGCTTAAATCCCTTCACATCCACCCTGGAATCAGAGAATCCAACTCACATTCTGCCCACACAAACCCAGCCCCTCTGACACTCCTGGAATGCTGAAGTTTTTTTCCTTTTTTTTTCTTTGCCAATTTGGGTAATTACCGCAGCGGTCACGGTGCTCAGAACAGAGACCGTGACCCTGGGCGGTGCACAGTGACAGCCCATGTAGCTGAGGCGGCACTCTGTTTTGTGCAGCTGAAACCAGACCTGCCGACAAATTCATCACTGACTTCTCCGCAACAGCCCATATTTGGTGACTATAATGCCTGCCGACTGGTGTATTGTGTCGCATTGGGGATCCCCAACATTCCCATGGAGTGTGGTGAAATGTTGGGTTTGTGTGCACTGTGTAATAATGGCACACCATTGATTCTTGGTTTATTGTGGATGTTTATCCCTGATTTGCCATTCTGGGTGGATTCTTATTTGGAGTTTACACAGATGATTGACACGTCATATCCATAATAATGTGAGTAGCCCATGGTTAAAAATGGCTGCTTACAGACTCAATCAAGGGTTGCACTCATTGCAAACCCTTCTGAGATTTCCAAATTTGAGGCAGGTAATGGATGCACAATAACCACTGAGTGACAAATTGAATACAAAGAGGAAAAGACAACCACAGCAACACAACCAGCCACCATGAACTTGGTTTTGCCTGCATGTTTGTTGACAAAGTGTCCACAAGTGTTTAAGTGGTTCAACTGTAGGGATGAAGTTAAGTTGAGTGACACTCACAATATCATTATTTTCCAACCATGTTTTGCGAGTGCTCCTGTGATTTTTTTTTTTCTCTGTGTGTGGTACAAGTCAGTTTCCTCTCTTTCCTGTCAAATTTTATTTTTTAAACTCCTATAATCTGAATTTGTCAGGTCAATAGCCCTCTGTCATCCACATATGGTCGTAAGATCTATGTGGCTTAACATACTGTTGTTTTTGCCTCCAGGTATGAACCGCCATAGCAGTTAGAGCTATCTCTAACATCTTTGCTGTGTCATCAAGTTCTAAATAAGCAAGTCTGTTTTTTGTTTGTATTTTTGCAGACAGCTGATGTCTTGTTTTTACACCCAGTGAAACCTGTTTGTATTTGGATCAGATGACACAAATGCAAAAGCATAATTTGTATAAAATTCATCATCTCCAAACATTTTGATCATTCTCCTGGTATAGTGTCTGAACTCAGTTCAGACTGTTTTGATCTGCAGAGCAAAAGCAGGTTGAACCTAAACCCAGATACAGTCTATATTCACAAGCTGTGATACATAGCAGGGATGTACACTGTCAGAGGTTTTAGTGGAGTCTGATATCACCCTCGTATCCAGTGGCACTGACGTAAACCTTATATTAGCCTTGACAACAGCCACCTATAATAATCTTCAAAGGCATCGGTGGTGGTATGTCTGGAGTCCAACACACGCTCATGCTCCTGACCCTGTCCCGCAGCCCTCCATCTGTGTGGGGTTCAGGTTGCACCGCATCCAGTAAATATCTCGTTTCACTGCAGGTGTTCCATCAAAGTGCTGGCTGGTGCAATTCTGGACTCAGACCCTGGCCCTGTTAAATGCCTGACTGGCTGCAAAGAGCCAGCCATTGATTAGACTGCACGCGTGTGCCGGGGCACGATGATGGGGCCTCCACCGTAGCACATCTGAACCTTGTGGCCAGAGGTGTCATCTAGGGGATTCACTCAGACTCCTTAAGGGCCCTCCTCCCTCCTCCTTCCTCTCCTCCTTCTCTTCCTTTTTGTTCCCCTGTGCTTGTAATTGAAAATGTATTTATTGCAGGGCCAGAGGCTGGACTGTGGAGAGGGAGGCACTGCAGCTTATGAAGATGTGGCTGAGGTGAGGGCCGCAGGGTTTGGCTCATCTTCAGCACCCCCACCCACTCAGGCAGTCAATTTTTTTTCTCTTTCTCTTTTTTGGCTGCTCTCTTTGTTTACCACTCCCTCACGTACTCCTCTCTGTTTGCTCATCTTTTCTTTCAGGGCCTTGCCTTTCATTTTTGCCCTCCTGCCTCTTTTATCCTTTGTCTCCCTTTATCGTTCTTGATTGGCCGTGTATAAGGACCATTTCAAATGCAAATGGTGCCACTCGGATTAATACAAGTTATATGCTGCTGATAGCAATTAGTTCAAAGGAGAGTTTTGTCTATTTTAAATCCAATTTTTTTTATTTCAGTCTTGTTGAGGGTCTCTGAAGTCTGTCCATAAAGAAATACATGAACTCCACCAAGCAGCAGATTTGTTATCTGATTTTCAACAAATTGAAAGTGAAATTAATTTCTGTAAAATTTGCTGTGACAGAAAATAAGATTCATTACCGCTAATTTTGTTTGATTGGATTATTTCAAGGGACTTGAGATTTGTTCCACAAAAGGTGTGATATATGATATGTGCTTTAACAGCATACATCAGGGAAACCAGAGACATAACTTTGTATGATACATACTTTTGTTAGAACAAAAAAATGAACTCATAACATGGATATTTTAACCTGTTTCTGTTTATATAAACTCAACAACCTAATACAACACCCTTGATATAGAAGATTATGTTCAAGGAGCGTAGGAAAAACAGTCTTGAGAGTTTGTGTATGTGTCTATTCCGCATTATTTACAAAAAGTAGTGGTGCAGTAATTTAATGTTTGAAATGCAAATTGGAGTGATGTGTTTTTGTCATATTCCTAAAACCTGAATTAACTTCTATTAATATTTTCTGTAAGAAAACAAAAAAAAAAAAACAGCTTGAGACAGGCCTCCCTTTAAAATGTGGTTTTGGATGAAACAGGTTTTCAAATGTATTTTTTGGATAACAGTACAGGCAGACTGAGAAAAGTGGGAATATTCAGGTTGTTAATGGGGAATACCTTGTCCCTGGTATCCCCTGTGTAACTAGACTGTGATCTCTGATAGCCTGAGCACTCTAGTCTCCTGCTCCCCATTAGACTGGAGCAAAACTGCAAGGCAAAAATGGCCTTTCCCTCAGCAGACCTCTTGAGGGGCCCTCGTAAAGCATGATTATCTTTTACGAGTTCCCCTCTCATTCCCAGGTCTAGCTCATTGGGGAGAGCAGTGCAGCCACTGGGCCTCCCTGCTTTATCAGACCTGTGGAAGGAGAGGAAAGAGGGGAGCGAGAGGTGAGGAGAGGTGAATGAGGTGCTGGGAACTTTCTCTCCCAAATCCTCTTTGTGTTTATGCAGGCACTGTGGTAGAAAGAATTTATCTGAAACATGTGTTGTATGGGATTTGGTTAACTCTGCATCTTGTATATCGTCCCCACAGCAATGTTTTCTTCCTGAATTTGATTTTTGCCAGGATGGTAAAGTCTCTCAAACAGCATTTGATGTAATAGCTTCTTGTAGTAAGAGGGCCTCCACCTCCTTTTCAATAGTCGGGTAAACTAAAGTTCATAGATGTTCATTGCTTTTCGTTTATGATTTAGGATTTTGATTTAAAAAAAATATTCCAAATTAAAAGTATTTGTTTGATTGTTCTTGTAGTGAGTGCAAATGTTGACGTGAGCACTGGGATAGTCAAGTTTACTGTTGAATCATCTGGAGTTTTTGTTCTAGCTAAGTGTCCTCTGATGCTGATGTTGCAGCAGGGTCAAATATATCGTATGTACCTCCTTCCCAAGACAATTTAAAGCGATATCCTCTTGGATTTGTACTTGTGTGGTCAGCACAAGGAAGCACCACAGGGCAGGTCTACTATGCCCTATTACCTCTCCTTCCCTACATCTGTCTCTGCTTTGACCCAATCTAAATCTAAACCAGAGGAAATCATCAGCAGGTTTTCTTCAGGAGACACCAAAATGTGATTCTTTTCTCTCTTCTTTAACAAAAGTGTAGGACCATTTAAGGGGAAGGTTGCAAAATGTGTCCCTTTTGTGAAGAGGCTCTAGGAGGGCGGATGGTGCGGGATGGCGTGAGCGTGCCTTGAAATCACCCACAAAGGGATTCAAGGCACAGCAGTAGCCCTTGGCTGGGGATGGTTATCACTTGCATCCGCTGCCACTGCCTCCAAGACACGCTGGCTAAAACACCAGCACTCCTGGAATCTGTCAAACTGTCAGCTGCAACAGGAAAATAAATAGGAGGGAGAGATGGAGTAATTGTAAAGAACTGTGAAAGCACAATGGCTAACTGAAAAAATCACCCCTGCAGACGGCTGATTGGTAACTGGCCTAGGGTTCGCATTTTGGCAGGCAGCAGCATGACAATGGTGTTTCTGAAATAAGATAGAGAGGCTGAGCTACGATGAAATGGTGGCCGCTTGCATTGTCTTTATAGCGATTCTTTGACTTCCCTATGACGAATCCCAGTAACACAGACACTTGGCAGACCAAAGTGGGCCACTTTGCGCTATAGAAGGCCCCTGCACATGAGAAGCCAAAGAGAACCTTTAAAAACGAAGCAAGATGTAATGCAGCTTTTTTATGCTCATTCTGGCCCTGTGATAGCTGCAGTGGCATGGATTTGTATCCCAGCTACACTGAAAGGGCTGCTGAATTGGATGGAGCTTTAAAGTGAAGCAAGAAAGCTCTGGAAAATCGGCCCTCAAAGGCACATTTCAACTGGAAAGCGTTTCTTTTAAGCTGTCACTCCTTGGTAGTTGACAATCCTATTATGGCACCAACTTATTGTAATTAAGAGAGAGAAGAGATATATGGGCAAAAACACATTCACCGGACCATCTAAGATACAAAGAACTTTGTTGTTGTTCTGTGTTTGGGGGCAAACGAAGTGCTGAGCGGCCAGATCACCTTATTTGCATTGACATGTGAGTGATGTAAAGGGTATCCAGAAGCCAGTTTTTCTTTCTCTCTCTGTCCCTCCATCCCTTCACTTGCGGGCACCACTTTAAAGAGACGTGATGGAAAATAGGTTTTATGGCTTTTCTTCTCTCCCATTTTTAGAGGTCAGAGAAATGGAGCCTTCAAAAGGAAATCCTGAGGAGGTAACGATCCTTCACCTCATCAACCCTTCTGCTAAATTCTAAATACGTTTTGCACTGAAATTGTGGCCAAAGCCCAACATAAAGCAGCTAGGAAAGGATTGTGAGCGGCAAGTCCATATGCTGCTATTTATTTGCCTGATAATAAGAGGATTGTGTGTCTTTCTTCTATACTCTCTCCACAATGGGCGGATTTTGAAGCAGGAGCAGATGATAGCCGGAGTCCTCCAGAGTGGCATCAGCTGCCATTGTAGTAACCGAGAGATGTCCTGAAATGTTGGACCGATGACAGTGATATAAAGCCCCCTGTGCATTGTGGGTAAGGAGTGTGCACATGTGGTTACTCTGCAAGTGGCTGTTCTCCCTGTAGGCATTGAAGCCTGACCTTTGACCTCTTTTCCTGACATGTTCCCACATGGCTATGGTTGTGACCAACAATGTTTGAAGATTTAAATGAACCAAGATCTTACTGATTAAGGTTATGTTTTTGTATCTTTATTTGCTGTGACAATTAAATAAAGAGAGAGCTAATAAAGTTAGGGGTCAAAGTCTTTCACGCTGTTCATAATTTTTAGTCTAGATGTGTCTTTGCATCTGATACTCCCCTCTTACCTCTTTGATCTCCATTCTCTGCTCCTTCTCTGTATGGACCTGTCTTGTGTTACAAATGAAGGTGCTGAGAGGGTCAAAATATCAAGGGCCAAACCGCTGATATGCAGATACATAGAGATACTTCTCCAGTGCTTCTCCACACCTCCAGCAGCTGCGTTTTAGGGCCGTCACTCATCCTCTTGCCCACAGAGACCCTACAGCTGTGCCACAAATCCTCTCAACATCACGGCTCTTCAGTGGAGAACTGTCTGTTTTTTTGGTTTGTTTTTTGGCAATGACAATCATAGGCTGGTTAGATCCTGTCATTTTTCCACTTTTGAATGCACAAAATAATGTAAGTTGACAAAAACATATCGACAATTTCAATATCTGATTGAATTTATAAATTACGTCTGTGTAGCAGATGTTGCATTATTCTTTATTCATAGAGCAACACTCTATATTAGACTCCCTATATATATTGTACTAATTAGTTCCGCCAATTATGTTTCAACAGGAAAAATAATCATTTTCATGGATTATGTTCAGTGGCAATGCAGCCATTATGGTAGACTAATGTCATAAACTAATGTTTGGATATGTAGTATGCACAGTCCAACTTATATCAAGAAAAATCCTTCTAAAAAGCTCAAACTAGTGGAGTACAAATTCAAAATAATTTATTCACCCTGAAATGATCAGTTCTGCGGTCAGCAAAAAGGCGATAAATTGACCACATCACAATAGTTGTTCTTTCGCGATGTCCAAAGGTGTGGTTAGATGAGATTTTGCCACGCAAAGTACACATTTTGAAAAGTTAAGGCAACCCTGTTCACCCTGTCCCTTTTTGAAATGTATGGAGAGCAAAATCTCATCAAATCTTATGTGGGGATTCAGACCTGTGTTAAAACGGCACAGGGGGCTGCGTTGATGGGGACGTGTTTTGGTGAGACATGAAATGCAAGCTACGCAAAGTCTTATTGGTCAGGGCGCCCCGGTGTCTCACCTGGTACAGCGCATACCATTAAGGCTCAGTCCTACCCGCAGTGGCCACGGGTTCGAATCCGACTTGTGGCCCTTTGCTGCATTTCATCTCCTCTCTCACTGTGGCTGTCAATAAAGGCAGAAAATGCCCCAAAACATAACTCAAACAATAATACTCACTGACAGGATTTTACAACTCTGGAAAGTTATTATGGCAGCAGCTATTTTATCTATCATTATGACAGTCACGAGGTAAACAGCAGAAACATGGTGTTCACATTATGCAGTAATCTAAAATGAATGTGCGCCTGCATGTATTTGATTTGCCATCGTAAACCTGGTTCAGCTTTTCTACCAGACGACTCAACATTGTTTTGCATTGCATTCTGTATAATACATACACATACTCACATCCACTTAAACCCTTAGCAAACCCCAACCATCTCTAGTCTTACACCTTTCAGTCTCATACTTTGACCAACCTTTAGCCTTCAAGTGTCACAAGTCTGCTGCCGCCTGGAGGTCCAGAATTTCTAGCAGCAGCCCTGCATGTGTACACGCACTCGCACTTAAAAAACACAAACACACAGTTAGTACTTCTCACCAGGAGACTACATAGCAGGCTTGGCTCCACCTCTGTGCCTGTGAGCTTGGCCTCAGTGATTTACACTGTGTGTGAAAGCAGCCGGCTGGCTGTGTCTTAATGCAGAGCACCACGAGGGATGGAGAAGTGGCCCGTAATGAATTGGTGTTAATGAGCTGTTAACTCTGCTCCAGCCCAAAGCGCCACAGTAACCCCTGCTGCCTGGCTTCCAAGAGAGTATAAATATATACAAGCTCACAATCACACACACACACACACACACATATATACACAATGGAATGCATACGTTTGTTCAGGAAAGAGATTTCTTTCAGCCGGTAGTCCAAGTGCACATACAGACGTCACGTCACCCACAGACACACAGACTCTCTCACACACACTCCCTCATACGCATGTTCACTGTCACAAATGCACACGTACACAGGCACACACACACACACCCACATACACACTCTGCAGTACAACACATACTCAGTCAATCAGCCTCTCACTCCCAGGCTAAACGGGCCCCTGGCTCAGAGGCAGTAAATCTTCCTCATGCTGACATGTACTTGTGGATGGCGAACACCCAGCCGAACTGCTGAGCAGATCAGAGTCAAATAACATTTGTAAATAATTCTCAGTGTTTGTTTTTCTGTAACGGAGAGCCAGGTGGATGGGGTTTGCCACATTTCACGTAAGGTCAGATGTTAGACGGCAACAGAAAAGTATTTTGTAATTACTAATTGCCCTGGGCTCTAAACTCAACACGTATAGCACCTAATCATACTAAAACAAACCATAGCAAGTATTTACATATACTACAGAATTTATACTTTTACTGTTTATGAGGTGCTGCTCTTCCTATAACATTTATTATGGGATGTACTGGCTTATGTACAGTATTTTGCTTTATTTTAGAATAATCTTTCCCTGAACTTCTTTGTGTGTTTACTATTAAAAAAATATAAACACCATTTCAGTAACGACCAGTACAGATGTCCATCTGTTGTTGGGCCTAGAATCCCCACAGCCTTGCCCAGTGTAAGTCTTTGTCTTCACTTTATTTTTTATTTTACTGGTTTTATGCTTTGAGGCCAGGTACATTTTGCCTGTTGCCTGTACAGCATGAAACTCTTCAATAGAAAAGCTGCTCACATTTAGTGACTGTATGATGCTCTAGCTTGCACGCACAGTCTTGGTCTCAGTGTAGCTTCCATTGCTCACCTGCCATCAGCTTTCATGTAAAAAAGTTCTTGTAGTGGCAGTCTGAAATGGGTGCAATGGTATGAATGGATTTTCTTCTCTAGTCACTGTTAGTTGCCCTTGACAAGTGCTTAAGAAATATTCATAAAGATACCTTATAATGATATGCCACCTCTGCACTGGTGGACAAATTTTGCCTCCCACATTGTCCTTGTTGAACCAATCCTTGATAGTGGTGCATTTACTGTATGTTCACATGACTTCATGAGTGATGGAACCAGTCCTAAAAAGAAGAGACAACACACCATTAGTTGCCTGTATGCCTCTGCACAAACACAATCAAGATAAATTCCTCTACTACTTGGTAAATAAATGACTGTGACGGTGGCTGTCGAGGCAGGATCCCAGCCTGCCCTCTGCCATATGGACAAAGGCGTTCTCTCTGCACCCACACAACGCTGACGTTGAGCAAATCGTCCTAATACTGATGCTGAGCCTGATAAGCATGCTCTACACTCTTCCTCACACACTCTCTCTCTCTCTCTCTCCCTCTCTCACTCACACACACACACACACACACACACACACACATTTTCAGTCCTGCCACCCGCTGCTTCTGCTGTGAGAAACTAAATACGGGGGAAAAAAAGGAGATCTTGTGTTTGACTCACCTTAGGGTGTGTTTGTGTGTGTGTGTGTGTGTGTGTGTGTGTGTGTGTGTGTGTGTGTGTGTGTTTGTGTGTGTGTGGCTTCATGTGAGGGAGAGAGGACTCTGCTGTTCTGAATGTGCATGTGTACGTACAAATGTGTTCCCTTACTTTTAGCCTGTTGGAGGCCAATTAACGGAGGATGCTGTTAAGTGATTTTTAGCAGCTTCGCTGGAGATTTAGGGGAAGGAAGAAAGATGGTCGCCCGCAAGGTGCTTTAATAGTCCCTGACAGCGCTAGTGCTTTATGACTAGCAGCTGGTCCAGGTGTTAGCCACTGCCTGAGCACAAATACACACACGCATGCACATACACACTGCCTGCCTCATTAGGGTCGGCCCTAACAGGAGGGCTCTTTGCGGTTTAGAACTGAGTCTGACGCAGTGTGTATTTTCAGCCTGTGTGAACACGCGTTAAACTGATGGCTGCTTGCCTGGAAGGGGAGGAAGAGGAGAAAGGAGGCAGAGACTGGGTTGGTTGTCATGCTGAGGCATTCAAATTGCCATTTGTTGTGGCATATAAAATACCCCCAGAAACAACTGGCACGTTTATAGTTTCTCTTCCCAACGCTAGACAGAGTTTTACAGTCCGATGTTTACAGTCATCACGACCACCAAATTTGTGTTGTTGTGTATGTGACCTTTTACAGCACTTTTTTTCTTTTTTTCTCCTTTATTCCCAAACCTGCATGTATTACATTAGCATATGCGCGGACCGTGTTTTTACTATGTGGTGTTTAATGCATGCTGCGGGACACGGACATCCATCCACAAAAAAATGATTTGTTCTTTTTTTATTTTTTGTAATCTCTTACTTCTCTGAACTAGACAATGAAAAAATCCCAGTGAGTCACTTTTTATGAAACACAATTGATGCAGCTCCATGAAACACTATATGCATTAGGGGCTCCTCATCTGCAGACCCTTACCAATAGGACCCTATGATGGTAGGAAGTGTGTATCTGCATGTGAGTGTGTGCGCTGTGGGGGAGTCCTTCACATGCAATAATTGTAATTTGGCAATAAGTAGCTTACCCAACAAGAGGAAGGAAAATGGGGCGAGGTGCTGGAACTAAGGAGCACCATGGGGGAAGGAATACAAGAGATTATCAGGTTGGAGGACACAGCTTCTCCTCCTCTCCTCACCCCCTGCTATGGCACTCTTTTTCCCTCACCGAGGCCAACATTCACCTCAGGTCAGCCATATCTAATGTTACCGGACCTCTCCTGGCACAGGGTTATGGAACAAAGGTGTATCCTCCATTCATGCCCCCCACTCTCTCCCCAGGTCTGCTAATGAACATTACAGACTGGTTCACTGAGAAGCTAAAGATACTCAGCGCTGGCACCCCCACCCCGGCACCCCCACCCC
>NW_019524172.1:269244-337624 GCF_002814215.2 Seriola lalandi dorsalis
AGTGATTTCTCAGGAGGACGACGACCCTCAAAGAAAGTGTTTTCTTTTAAAGGCCTTTTACTTTTTGGAGTGTCCATCCTCTTATCATCCATGGAACAGGAAATGGGATGTCCCGCCTTGATTGTGTTACTCTGTCATTGTGTGTGTGTGTGTGTGTTCAGTCTTTATGTGTTGCAAAGATCAGATAATTATGTTGCAGCATATCCTCTGCCCTCAAATCTAATTTTCTGACATGCCTTGTTGCGACCGAAGAACACAGATTCAATAGCGGGGATCGCTAACAGGCCTCAAGAGCTGAGTCCAGCTGCCTACATCTTGTTTTGAGTAGCAACCTACGTGTCCCTCTGTTCAGAAGGATAATGACTGACACCGCATTGATTCGCGATTCGTGAAGTATCGTTTAGCCAGAGGACAATGATGACTGAGACGTAAACATCGGTCAAATCTGTCATATGTTATGCACTGCTTTTGTAAATTATTTAGGGTGTTAAAAGTCTTCCATTCATTCTGAGACTACAGATGCTGACTGTACAAACCAAACATAAGCTTTCTGTCTGCTCAGACACCCACAGAACCTGCGCTTTGATCTCTGCATGAATATGTCTATGTGTGTCACTTCTAAAACTTCTGACAGGAAGTCCAGCCTCGGTTATACGTTTGGTGAGGCAGTGAGTTTTCGGGATGTGGTTTTTCTTGAGGATTTAGATCTCACATGATACAGTCAGCCACAGACTGTCTTTGTTTGTCATTAGCCCCTTTTCTTTTGATGGTTTCCAATGCTATGTGTTTTTGCATTCAGACGTGAAACTATATACTTGTCCTAGCCAAGTTGAAAGCAGTTAATGATATCACAATATTATGATAAACTGACCAAAAACACATGTCAGTGAGGAAACAGAAGTATGAGACTGGTGGATCAGCATGTAGTGACGTTATACCTTTAATACTACAGAGATATTTAAGTTTATGTGTTACTGTACACGTTGGCATGACAAAAGACAGTCCGCAGAAGCTCCACCACAGGCATGTCTCCCTATATGTAACTGCATGTGTGGGCGTGTGTGTCTGGATGCAGTGTATAGAGGGGAAGCACGGTTTGGCGAAGCCCTTGCGGACATGCAGGAACATGACACATAGTTCCTCCCGCGTATCCTCACAAACCACAGTGAAACAGCATTAATGATAAGCACCTGGATTCCCACAAGCTCCCAGTTAGGCCCAATTGGCGGTAACTGATAAATTGGGATGAGTGGGAGTTAGACTGCAGGGCCAAGTGAATGAACTCTTTTCACATCAGGTTGCAAAAGAAATCTGAAAGAGAGAGATGAAGAGATCCTTTATTCTGGCAGTGTGTTCACATGAGAGGAGACCACACGCTTGAGAGAGAATGAGATAGAGAGAGGGAGAGAGGGACAGTGTCTTTCCCAGACAGCCCATGAGAATCCAATACACTCCCACGCGTCTGGGCTTGTGTGTGGCCACCACATACACACACACACACACACACACACACACATGCTACACGCCACATGTGTCCGTGTTCATCCCCTCCTCGTAACATCAACCCTTCGCTCTCTCAATCTGGGCCACGCTCCCCGCCGACTTTGATGCATTTTTTTCCTCGATGTGTACGACAATAATCTTTTTCACCCCTCCAAAAGAGCGGGCCATGGGAAGAAAGGCCCTGCTCTCGAGGCTTTGCTTCATCTTTTGCCCCGGCTCTCCAGCGAGACAAAATCGCTTCTCCGGCACCACAGTGTGGTTCAACTACAGCTGAAAAGGGACGGGGACCAAATCCCTCTCATACACAACAAAACAACACTGTAGCCTTTTCACTGTGACTGCCCACAAGGAAAGGGCCCTTTCTGTCTGTAGCGGACACAGTGTCTGTCTATCTATCCGCTCCCCACAGATGTTGACACTGTTTGTTGCGGGTTAAGATGCCCTCTAAAGACCATTGTTCCCCTTGTATCTCCTCTGTTATTGAGTTTTTCCTCTCTTTCTAGGCGAGGGCCGGAGGTAGAGAGGGGAAAAAAGCGGTGAAAGATCTCCGGATGGCAGTCAGCGCACCAGGGGGCCTTTCTGCCCAGAGAGACCCCAGCAAAGAGCTTCATTGTGGGTAGCAGCAGGCAGCCACCGAGGGCTGTATGTTGGAAGTATTGTGTTGCTGGATAGACCAGAGTCCCTCTCCAGAACAGGGTCAAAGGTTAGCCCCCCTGTGGGCTGCTCCATACCTGCTCTGCCCTGTCTCCCCCTTCCACTCTCACAGGCCCAGGGAGACACAGCATCATACAATGGAAACCAGTCAACTCGCTACTAAGGAGACTCTTAAGATTGAGAAGTAGCAGAGCGGAGAGACTAATTCAGTGCACTCTCCACTTTTTCGATGAATAGATAATTCGATTAATGGGCCCATGAAAGGAAGTAACGAGCAAGGCAGGTCAGAGGCTCCTCGGCAATTTACAAGGCCACGTCTCAGCACTTCAGCAGGATAAAAATCTTATCGCAGACCCAAAACAAAAACCTTTTGATGACATCTCAGCTATCAGCATTGTTGATGAGGGTGTGAGTCATAAGATGGTGTGCGTGTGTGTGTGTGTGTGTGTGTGTGTGTGTGTGTGTGTGTGTGTGTGTGTGTGTGTGTGTGTGTGTGCAGGGCTCTGTACAGCTGTGCGTGTGTGGATATGTAAGTATGCTTTTGGAGACAACAGGATGGTGAAAGACCATGTCAAACATTTGGATCTCTGCTGAGCCAGATCCCACCCCTATTGCCTTATCTTGACACCCCTGTGCATCCAGGGAATGCTCGCTCTCATGCCTCCATGCACCGTCAGCACTTCAAACACAAACATACAGCTCTGGTTAATAGGCAGCCCTGCTGAGCGCCGACCAACTGTGGAATATGAAATTACAGTTAATGAAAATCAAATCCTCATCCTGTTGTTGACATTCATAGCTGGGTGTAACTTTGCTTTGTGTCACTGTTTAGGAAAGGTTAGTGTGCTGCGAGGACATTGTGTGATTATGTGAATTTACCAAAAGAAATTTGTTTGATCTTTGAGCTCCATTTTCACTTCAATACTCCTTGTCACACCCACAACAACAATATACCGATATACTGTATATATGAACTAAACTAGGCCATCAGTAGTGATGTAACCAATCCATCATTAGCACCTTTCGTCATTCATCAGTACATGCAATGTGTGTGAGGGCGCTGCGTATGTATTGAGTAAGTAACCACAGACCAAATCATTTCTGTTTCTGTTTGGTTTTGTCCCTGTCTGTCCTTTTTGCCTGTCTGCAATGACATTGTCAATTTAAAATCAGTCCGCAGTGCAGCCCCTATTAAGTGGAATACAATATTAGACATATTCTAATGAGATATTCATTTGCCATGTCTTTGTGTTGGCCCTTATTTATGTTCATTCATTGATTAACCTATTGATATACCTATTCAGCTCATGAAAATACAACAAAACACGGTCAATCCATTTAAAAGGCCATCATATTAAATGTTTATGACAGGTTACATTCCTCTAAAATCTGTACAACTTCTTTTCTTCTCAGGAGTTCAGTTTTTTTTTTTTTCAGTTGTTAACACATTTGAATGATCCAGCTGGCTGAGGGAAACTGCAGAACAGAGAAAGTGCTCTTTTCTGGACACAGAGAGTCATTTTGCTACATAGCACCAATGTGTAGTGTTTATGACAGGGGAGGATTGGTGCCAGTAGTCATCACTGATTGGTGCTGTCAGTGGTGATGTATGAGTGTGAAGGGACATCCCTGACCTCAGATTAGTACATTAACCCTCTCCCTGGCCGAGGCCAGCGTGTGTCCTAAACCCTGACCCCATGTCCCCTCACACCACCACAGGGGGTCCGCAGTCACCGCTCTCCCCTCCAAACTCTGCAAGATGCCGCATTGTGTTCCCCCCTTAGACTATTGTGTGCATCGCTACATAATGTGCATTCCACGTCCCGTAATTCTCATGCTCACTTCCAGGGTTGCAGGGCTTGAGTTGACAGTGTCCACTTTAAGTGTCATCCCCAGAGGGGAGCTTGACCAGGAGCTGCAGGTAGCTTTCATGGCTGCCTAGCAGGCCAGTGTCCCGCTGCTAGAAATTTGTTGTCTCCCTCTGGGTGTCTTTTTGGTAGTGTCAACCCTGGGGCCCCTGATGGGAGATTTGTTGATATGATAACTTGATTAGGCTCCAGGATGGATGACATTTTGGCAGAGAGCCAGTCAGCAGCACCCAGGGAGGCACTGACTCGTCTCCTTAACCTCTCCTCAGGAGGCAGCAATTAGAGGTAGTAATTGGTGAATTAGCAATGTTGCTACATGTATTCTTTGGTTCCTTCTCACTCTCTATGGGTTGCGGGTGGACAAGAAGCCAAGCAGCTGAGAACTTGTGCGATCAGCACCTTCTTCAGTCAATAGTTTTGCTTCACTACATTCATTCATTTCATGGCATCACTTCTCTCTCTGTGCACCACTGAAAACACAGAAGTGACTGCCCGGATATTTTGTTGCTGAAGTGAGGTTTGGCCATGGTAAATGCCTTTTCTTATTTCTCACTAACACCATTCTTTACATGGCTCCAGGCCTGCAGTTCAGAGGAGATAATTCAATTAATGCAGCCAAGGCCTGCATTTCAAAACCTGGCCTTTTTGTCTGAGAGATTTGCATCATAAAACTCTGCCTCACAGCTGAAGGTCCTTGAACGTTTTCAGCTTTTAAATTGTTAAGATAGGAAAAATGAAATATACATTCGCTTTCAGACAAGGTTACCTCGACAACAAGATGTCCCCATTGTTTGCTCATGGAAATGTTTCATAACTACACCGCTTGTTACAAAATACAAGGGCAGAGTCTGTCAAAAGTTTTAGATGTTACCTCAAAGTTTTGTTCCCTGAAAGCACAGTGGATGCAGTCAGGAGATGACTTCAAATCTACTTCAAAGATCTACGTGAAGGATGTTCATCAGTTGTATAGTTGATAAAAATTTGTTCATTTGGAAAATGAAAAGCTGCCAAATTTTAACATGAAAGTCACTTTGGCCCTGGTTGGTTTTCATGAGCTGTTCCCAGAGTACAATCAGAGAAAAATAACAGAGATACTTTATTAAAACGTTCAACTTAATTCGGCAAAACTTTATTTGACTCAAGAGGCAAGATTCTTATCTTGATGATCACTCTATTTTAAGTATAACTCAACATGAAACTATGGAGTTTGCTCTTACAGATATAAGTCTAGTCAATCTTTACTGAAATCTAGTAAATCTGTTATGTACAGTTATCAACTAACATTTGTGATTGTTCTGAAGCTGCAACTGTTGTTGTGTCTAGAAAGATCTTACAGGCCCTTTCAAGGCTTTTTAATTACCTCGCCTCATCCTGCACTCGTTTCTGTGGAGCTTGTCGACTTTGGTGACCTCTGACCTGTCATGCACTGTCGGTTTAGTCTGACGTATTCAAGGTGTTACCATCTGTGCCGTGCCCCCACCCACCCCACCCCCCATCTCTCTCTATGGACAAGTCCTCTGTGTCCAGGCCCACTGGGCTGGAAAAGTTGCTTACAGTGGACTGTTTGTTTGGCTTTGTAAATGTCTCAGTCCTGGAGAAAGGATGGAAAGAGAAGTAGCAGGGCTCCTGGAGGACACTTGTGTTGTGTTTTTTCTTTCTGGTTAACAGTGCTCCAGAGGACTGTGGTTATCTGCACCTACGAGTTAACTTGTGACCCAGTGACCCCTGACTCTGTGTCTCTAAAAAGAACAATAGCTGTTTCACAAACTTTACTTTACTAATGTGTGTGTGTTTGTGTGTGTGTTTGTGTGTGTGTGTGTGTGTGTGTGTGTGTGTGTGTGTGTGTGTGTGTGTGTGTGTTTGTTTGCATGCGCTTGTATGTGAACTTTTAGCATTCAAGCAACCAATGTATTAAGGGATATACTTTATATGTTAGTCATACATTACATTACAACAAATAAATGAATATATGAATGAATATAAATTAAGCCATATCAGTTTTGCGTACAGAAGAATTCTAAACTGTTAATGTGTATTTACAGGAGCGTGCGATCTCTTTTAGCCAGTTTAAAATGATAAAACACCAAGCGGAGATTATGAAAAACTATTTTAAAGAATGAAATTCTAAAACACAAGAATCAATAAATAAATAGTACACATAGTATAGATGAGGGGATGCAGATGAGAGACAAACAAAGCTGCTTAAGAAAAACTTTGAGACAAATTAATGACGATGTTGCACTGAAGCATTGTATTAAAACTGCAAACTAAGAAAAGTAGCCTTATTTTCAACTTGACACTATGCATTTTGAGGGAATCTAATGGGTTTTAAATATACTACAAAGAACCACATGTAGTAGAATTTTCTGAACCCACGGGGAGCCTGTAGCCCGCTGATTGACATTTAAAGTTCCTATAAAATATGGAAATCATCAACATTTGATGGCAACATCCTGTAACCGATACATGACATGAGGTTGCAACTCTGGCAACACATATGCACAATGATGAGCACAACTCCGTCTGAACAGAGAATATTGAGCTTGTTTTTGCCACCTAAAATGCATGATGATGAACATATGTGAAGTGGACTGAACAGGTGTGATCAGTGAGAGGAGCTTTTACATGGATTCATCTGATCAGGTCTATGTAAGGTAGTGGAAGAAGTAAAAGTATCAATATCACACTATAAAGATACTTACTTACTCATTTATAAAGTATTATCAGCAAAACGTGATAATCCAAAAAAATTTGCTGTTTTACTTTGATCCATTATATTGTATATCGAATTTCATATACTGAACAAATGTTTTGCATGTAAATGTTAATCTACAAACTAGTACTAGTACAGCAGGAACAATAATGTAGTGGAGCTAAAAAGTTCAAAATTTATGTGACACATTTAGTGGGGTGGAAGTTTAAAATAGCGTAAAATTGAAGAACTCAATTACAAGTAATATGTACTTAAGTAAATGTACTTACTTTCCACCACTGGGGTGTTTCCAGTGTGCGTGTGTGTGTGTGTGTGTGTGTGTGTGTGTGTGTGTCTGTTAGCACAGAGCCTCTCTGAATGATGAGCTGACTGCACCAGATACATCAAGCACCAGATGTAAGATGATCTTGTCAAAGGTTCTTGAATCCTTAGCAGCAGCCGTTTCAGCAAATGTACAAGTGCAAATCTACCACGCTCATTTATATTCCAGCCATTCAGATGCTTATAGTTTTCGCCAAACAGCCACAGCCTTCACTTTGTCAGCATGCTGACATGTGACTGACACTCGAAGTAGACTGTTGTATTGAGAAACATCTTTTGATGGGAAATCAGTGACGTCTGTGTGGTTTGAATCATTTCTGAAGATCAGTGTACAAATCAGAAGCTTAACCAGCTAAGCCATGTCCCACAGCCTTAAACAGATGGTGCTGCGGTGTCCACACACACCCAGGAATTCTCAGTGAGGGATGTATCATCCTTGTAGTAATGACACTGCAAACAAGAAGAGTTGGCCCTAACTCTGAGAACACATCCCATTTAATCCTATTCATCATATTCATCATTCACCCTTCTCCCAAAGGAACTTGTTTTGTTATGACATGCTGATAGTGAGGGAATATTTGGCGGTGCACTGTGGTGTTGGGGATACATTCAATAACACACAGTGCATGTTGCTCCGTGGATGGCAGTACCAGGGACTTGGGTTGGCTCAGACTTTAGGATTAGGCAAGTGAAAAATATCACTCTAAGTAGGAAAATTCTGCCACCTAGTGGGTGAAGGTTTGAACAAGCTTTTACTGCAGAAAAGTAACTGAAGAGGTAATCCCCAACTATTATACAATCCTGCCATCTATAGGTTATTCTTTAACCGTTTGAGACACCGATGAAACTGAACTGTCTCTTCGGTAACACTCTAATTAGTAAATGATTTGTCCTTGTGTAATAATTTATGCAAGGCATTAAAGTACACATTATTAATCTGTAATGTACCTTCAACTAAAGAGTAGTAATCCATGTTAAAGTTTGTATAAAAATGCACAGCAAACCTACATTTTCAAATAGGAAAAATAAGAGGGATGTGATTGTTTATTAGAATGACTGGATAACATGTAAGGAAAGAAAACACATTCAAAAACCTAAAACGCATCATGGTTTGGAAAATCAGTCATGGACAGGAGATGTCCATTGTAGAAAAGGCTCTAAAACACAAAATGAAAATGTTTTTGTTCTGCCTTTAATCTTGTTTATTATGGTTGTAATAAAATTTGCATCAGTAAATTAAAGGGATTAAAAAATGCATTTGACCCTTACCATAACAAAGGTATATAGGCCTACAGTATCTAAAATGACGCAAATATATAGTATTAAAAAGGAAAGAAAAACTGGAACATTTAGTTTGGTGACGGGGATGGAGTAATGTTTAAATCACTTTCAATCTAGAATATTAATATTAAATAATATTAGAGGGCAGTAGTTTTACTTTCACACATATCAACCTTCTGTCTTCAAAACTAGCACAGTTTTAAACTGTTCTAATGTATTAACATTTATACTTCCACAATATTTTACAAAGAATGGTTGTAAAAAACTGATTTAATTTATTTTAATTAGCGAGATTGTATTGAGCATTTCATAAATTAGTATCTTACTGTATCTAATGTGCAATATTAGTGAACTGGTGTAATTGCAGTGCTGTAACTTTAGACTAGATCTATAACATTTTATTTTACTGTCAGTGACTGAAAGTAACTTTACACCTGCTACCCTTCCATACGGTGTGTGTGTGTGTGTGTGTGTGTGTGTGTGTGTGTGTGTGTGTGTGTGAGTTTATTATTTATTTTACTGAGATATAACTCTTAGTAGATTTCAGCAGAAAATAGTTTACAGGATTACTGCCAAACGTTTATATCAAAGTTTCTTTAGTTACTCTTTCCTTATCTGCGTTCACTGGTGCGCCCTCTTGTGGAAGAATTCCACAACTACATGCATTTGTAAATATTAACCAATAGAAACAAATAGTATCCACAATGAGGAGCAGGAGTCTAATGCAGATTATCTGTGGCAGTAACCATTTAAATCACTTAATACAATATATCCAGTATATTACATCATTTCATTTTATTCATTAGGATCACTATTAGATCATTGAAAGCAGAGAGTCAGGTCATGAATGTGGTTAACATCATGGTGACATTACTGCTTTCAATTCTCCATCATTTATGAAAGCAAGGGAAGACAAGTCCACCATAAGATGACACTTCACAGTATATGAAATACTATAGACCTTTCGGTTTCCGAAAATGTTCCGCGCGGTTCAGTAAAGGGTGCGATAACGTTCCCCTAAGGTAATGCAGAAAAGTTTTCTAAACGTTAATTTTAGGTAAAATATGTGGTACGGGGAACGTTCCGCGAACGTTCCTATTATGATAGCCTATTTTATTTTATTTAATTTTTTTTTGCCATTTTTGTCCATTTTTCCCCTCGTGGGGCCACCACTCCCCCTTGTCACAGCTTTTGTGAAGAGATGAAACCTGGCTGAAATGCAATACCCATTATTCCAGATCTGGTCTTTTGTTTGTGGTTTAAAACTGGGGCATTATGATGTTTCTTCCCAGGAACACCATCTCCAGAGCTGGATTTTCTATTCTACTCACTCTGACAATGACGACAGCTTGTTTTGTGGCTCTGGGGCTGAGAAGCTGGACCATCAATGGTTTTGGTCAACTGCTTTTCTTACTGCTTCTTGGAACCGTATTTGCTGGTAAGAAATTTATACATTTACACTAAAAATATATGCATGAAAAATAATTTAACTGTTTTGTTCCATAGTGTTGTTTTCCACACATGACTGTGATGTACTGTTATTGATATTTTGTGATGGTGTAACACACAGTGATTGCTTAAGCATAGAAATATGTTACAGAAATGCGATATGCATTGTTGTTCTCTGTTTCCCAAAAAAGGATAAGGTGTGATTATGACCCTTAACTGTTCTAAGAGAAAATTCACCCAAGAACATTGACTTTGTAATTCGACATTCAAATAAGTGACATATTTTCCATTTCTGGGTCAAACAAGACAAAATGTGTTTTGAGAAAAACAGAATACTGGCAAAGATCAACAATCACCAATTATCACCAACCAGTTACTTTGACTGACATGGAAAATGTTAGCATCCCTTCTCTGTGCTTAAGGTCATTCTGGAAAATGGAAACCACAAAGTAAAAGGGAAGAAACCCTGAGGAAAAGTGGGAACCCAAAAAATCCAGTTAATATCACATCATGATATTTAACAGTATGAGTGTATTGCTGGGTGGATTTTATCTTTAAATAAAGCTGATTACTGTGACTTTGAACATCAGAATTTGTCTGTGAACAAACATGTATCTGCAGTGTTGTTGACTTATTATTGTGTTGCTGTTCTGTTCTGAAATTTTAATTTTAACAGTGACAAACCATAACAGTATTAGAATGAGAGATCATCTTTTTCTGTCTGTATTCTGTTGGTTTAATGTTCACTGAACAAAATGTCTCAGGTTCTTCAGAGGTATCGGAGCCGTGGAGAGGAACTGCCTCCAGGTCATCCGATAAACAACCACTCCCACAGCATTCCTTCGCCGCAGGTTATCAATGTTTCTCTGTACTTGCCTGAAGAGGAAACCAGGCCAAGTTAATATTAGTGCATTCCTGCCACATATTCATCCATCATTTTACCTTTTAACCATTTTAAAACCAAAAGCTCACAATTAAATATCCTGTCTTCTCTGTGATGTGCCCACAGTCTTGCCAGTGCCACTGCAGATTCAATATGACACCAACCTGACAGAACATAATGTCCACAGGAGGAGAAGCTCTGCCTCTGCTGACACTGAAGACTCTGTTTTGCCTCCAAATGTTCTGACCGCCTCTCATCTCTCTTCTCTCAGAGACCTGGTGTCAGACAAGAAAATCACAGGTTGCGCAGCTGCCCCACACCCTCACCACAGCATGATGAAATGTTATCCGACCTGAAGATGAACTGGATCAGCTACTACATTTTTGTTTTTGTGTCACTCTGCTCTCATGGTGGATACAAGGCAAAATGATCAGCCTTAATTTAGCATTTAAAAAAAGAAAGTTAACTCTGTGTTAGCTTTATTCGTATCAGCTCTATCTGTGATCACAAAACTCCTCAATCAAACCTGACAGCTGCACTCCTTACTGAAATGCCTTTCTTATGAAAGCTAAAATAACCTCAGCTGGGTGGTGTAAGGCATTGAGTTAGAGTTTTAATAATAATTATAGTAGTTAATTTTAGTAGACTCTGGTATAGTTCACAACCTTCCTGACCCTATCTGATGTTTCCGGACACGATAACTTCCACGTACTTAATGTGAGCCACCTATCCCTTGGCTCACATTAGTTGTTTTGTTTTTTTAAAGTGTAATTTTGAAGGCTTATAGACCTACTGGTACTGATGTTGTGCAACAAAAGAAGAGCAATAACACATTCAACCAAAAGCACTGTTACACTCTAGAGGTTGAAACACTGCGTAGTTCACTGCTGCGTAACTTTAGGTGGTGGGGATAGAAAATCCACTCAGGTAAAGCTTTCAACCACAAGATGGCAGCAAAAGAAAGACTTTCAGCTAGGATGCTACTTTTTAAATGCAAATATTTTTATGCCAAAGCTGCTGAAAGTAGTCACTGTTTCCACTGAGGTATTGCAACTGGATGGAAAAGCATGAACATGAATAAGACTGTTTCACATGAACAGACTCATCTTCATTTTGTGTTTGCACTGAGTCAAAATGGGAGGAAAGTCAACAGGAGCAAGTAAAATAAAGCAAAGTAAAGAAGCAAAATATTGTTGAACAGGTGTGTTCTGTCTAAAGGGCCAGAAACTTTAAAAATAACAGTGGTGTCCAGAGGGGGGAGAAAAAGAAGGAAGCAGAGTGTATAGCCAGCTATTGTTTAACACATCCGCCCACATCCCTTTAGGCAGACCATCATGGGATGGTGAAAAAAGTCCTCACTTAAACAACTTCAATCATCTTTTATGTTTCATTTGCTCCTTTTGAATTATTCATTCTGTCAAGGAAAGACATTGTCTCAAAGTTTGTAAGAAATGTGTTCTGGCTTGACCCCACAAGGCATAGTGAAAAACTCTATATAAGAAAGATATAAGTTAAAAATACAAAATATTCCAATATATTATTGAAGCATGAAATGGGAAAAATGTGAAAATAAATATGGTTTTATTTTCCTTTGAAATAGGGAAAATTCTCCAACAAACCAAGGAAGAACAAAATGACTGGTTGATATCTGATATTTAATAAAAGGCCAAAGTCAGTTCAGTGTAACCCAGGTTGCAACAATTGTTTAACCTAAATATGAATATTAGCTGTAAAAACAGTTGTTTGTGTCATTCTTCTAGTGTAAGTCATATGTAAACTTCCCATTTTTCTTTTTCTTTCTTTCTTTCTTCCTTTTCTTCTTTGGTTTAAAGTTCGTTTAGGTCTCCGTGTATCTCTCAGCGGACCAGATAAGCTTCTTGACCCTCAGCTCCTCCTCTCCCTCAGCAAAGAGGTCAGTAATTCTTTTAAAGTCAAATAATAAAGCTTTTTGTAAATCAATATTGGTAGAAAAGTAAATAAAATTAAATATATATTTTTTTTAAGAGTAAAAACCCAAAGAAGCAATTAGCCTATATTATCAGTTAGACTGTAATGACCTGAGAAACCAGCGCATGGAGATTTTGTCTGAAGAGATGCCAAACAACAAAGTCACTGCCCAACTAATCAATGATCGCAGAGTCTAAAGGTCAAAGGCTGAAACCTGTGTGTTGGTCAGACTGTATGGTATATCATTTATTCATGGGTAAACAATGAGGCAATCCCACACACCCACTCAGCAACTGAAGTTATTTCATTTGTCTTTAAGTCCATGAACTTAGTGGCATTTCAGACCGACAGCACCTTTTAATTACAACGGAGGCATGAGTGGATTAAAGGATTAGAGTCTGGAGAACTCAATTGTTGACTTTTGATGTAGTGGAAGGTGGAAGGTATTCAAAAGGTCAAGCATTACTGAAACTATTCTTGACAAATATGTGGAAGAAGCAGGAGACACAATTAAAGCTCTTGTGCTGAAGTTTGTGCTTATGACTGTCGTGTCCTTGTTTTTTCTTTTCTGTGGGAAGCCTGGACTCTACAGCACTGGAGGGAAGGCAGGACTCTTTTCCATGAGAATAGTGGGAATAAAAAAAGTGAACTCTACAGCCTGAGATTTCATCATCCACAGCTTACACCACGTCTTTTGCATTACTTATGAGACCTTAATGAAATAAGGACAATGCTATGTCTTCTTGAAGACCACGTTATATGATCTTTTTGAGGAAATTAATTAAATTTTATCTTCAAACCGATGTTTTGTGTTTAATTAACCATTAAAGATTAACTACATTGTCTTGGGACAAGCCTGCGCTCCATGCAGCGACTGACAGTTGGACACGCCCATTAAATGGATAAGCCAATAGCAATACGCGCTGAACATTTATTCCCTCCCTTTTACTGGTGTTCATGATGACCGTTAGGAAGTTCACCGGTCACTAAGGCAGCGATAGATGACTTGGCTGTCCATTGTAAATAAAAACGGATCAGCGCAGACGTCATTGCGCAAGGATGGAAGACCCAGAGTCCCTGGAGGACACTCTGCCCGAGGAGGAGAGGGAGTTTCAGAGGATTATAGCCCTGATCGGTGGCAAAGAGAGGATTTATTTGGTCAGCGATGCCTGTCAAAGTAAAGAGGTGGACGCGGATGACGCCGGCATATTGCAGGAGTTGATACGTGACATGTTTCACAGCAGCAGCCACGCGAACAGCAACAGACAGCCCTGCTCCTTTAATTCAAGCAATCACGACGACGCTGCAAGTGCAACCCACGGCTGCAGCAAGACAGAGGCAGCCAAATGTAACGAAATACCTATGACAGTGAGGCCCAAGGGTTTGGATTTGAGAGCGTGCCCACGGGGAGAGGACAGGCAGAAGGAGAAGCGGCCGACGCACAACGGCAACGCTCAGAGGACAGCAACGAGGAGGGCAAACATTTACAGCCTAAAGCGAGCGATAGACTCTCCCATCATCATTTTCATCTTCAGACAGACATTTGTCAGCAAAGATTCCAACGAAGTGTGCTTGAAAGAGATCCTGAAGGACGTGAAGGCACGTACGAAACGTGCCACAATCGCCCGACCAGCCCTGATTGGATTAATACGCGCCAGACAGGAGAGCGCCGAGACGCATCAGTGTGTGCAACTCCTGGAGAGTCTAATCCGCTCAGTGTTCTACAAACATCCGCCGGAGACAATATGGGCCGGTTGTTTCATCCCAAAGACAGAGGACAAAATTCTCAGCATCAAGCAAAACACGTGCAGAGTCATACACTCATCTCAAACAGCAGGTGTAATAATACACATTGTCCATGTTATTTGAAGTAGCTTGTAGTTCGTGTAATATAATGTAAAAAATATGTAATATTCAATTTGGATTCACACATGAACTTTTTTTGCTGGAGCACACGTCATCAGGGCAGATGCTTGTTGACATGAAGTTTGAACCCTGGCCACCATGCAGCTTTGGTGATGCATATACACTAGGCCTATTTGACACCCAAAATGAACACAGGCTACAGATTCTGACACTTTTAAAAAACACTTTAAATGATGGTTCTACTGCACAAATATCACACAATATCCAGTGCCATTGGAAATAAAATAAGTTCACCAAACTTTTATATAACCATAGAATCACAAAGTATCCAAAGCAATATAATAGGCAGTTATGATATCCCGGTAGATTAAATACCTTTGTTTATGATGGGATAATTGTAAAGCCATTCATGGGTAGTCACAGTGGAAGTTCTTGCAGAAATATTTGGCAAACACTAATTTGTGTTAGTGCACTCCATTATGTAGGTCAATCCATGACATTCACAAGACCATGCACACATTTTTCTTCCCAGGCTTAGTTGCAAAGACCCAGGAACAAAGGGAGCATTCATGACACAATCAGTCTCTTACATAAGCTGCCAAATGGTTAAAGACTTTATTATTGCCTTTTAGATAATACGGGGGATAGAGGGAACCCGCTTTTCTGGCCATTCCAATGTTTGTTCTGGCCTCAACGAAGAGGAGCCGGAGGCCAGGCCAACAACTCTGCAATCACCAGGCAAAGAGGTAGCTGCACGCATCATCCCAAAGCTGGATTTTTTTCTGTTTCTTTTTCTTTTCTTTTCTTTTCCTTTCTTTTCTTTTCTTTTCTCTTTCCTTTTTTTTCCCATTTTATACAACAACTTAGTCCCACCATTCAGGGTTCTCCTGAGCTCAAGACTGGAGCCTATCCCAGGATTGCACTATTTGGGCAAAAGGCATGGATATAGGTTGCCAATCTATCACCTGGCCAACAGACAGACAAAGACATTCACACATTAACTCTCCAAAGAGCTTCTCTGTGGTTCAGATTTCATTTGGTGATGATAAACTGTTATGTACAAATCTGCACTAGAGGAAGCAGAAAAGACCAACTTTAATATACGCTACCAGGATGCAATGTGGCAAATATTTATAAATATAAATATAAAACAGTGACTTCTGTACTTTTTCAGAAATTCAGAAAATAAAAAGAAATTCTTTCCCATTACAACCACTGCTTCTCCAGATTCAGGTGGTAATGTGCAAATGAAAAACTCTGGAAACAAAAAGTAAATTGAAACACTTAAAACAAAATAACCTCTGTAATGGACTGATCATCAGATTCAATATATGCACAACAGGGTAACAGCATTTTAATATTAAATTGACCATTTAGCCATGAAGGCAAATGCTACAATACTGCATGTAGGAAACAGAGGAATAGCTGAATCCCACTGCAATCTGATTTGTATTAACTTGTATGTATGAACTCAATTCTGCTGTAAGTAACTATAGAACTGTTTTTCAGGTGACACAGGAAGTGTAGAGGAAGGCACCCCTCTGAAAATCAGTTCCATTACTGTTGGACGTCATGTGGATGGAGAAGCAGCTGGAGGGAACAGCTGATGTCAGGACACATGACCTTTGGCCTGCAGGCCTATGCGGTGGACCATCCTGTTTTTACTGTGAAGAGAAAAATTTGCGTCATGGTGCTACAGAACTTTAGTGCATTTAGTATTTCTTAACGGTGCTTAATATCCTCACTGCTGAGCCAAAACGATTCTTGTCTTCAAGCAATATGTTGTTTAATGGTCAACTCTGTTGCCATCTTGCTGATTTACACATTGTCTTTGATATCTAATGGTTAGTTACAAAGGGATTTATTGTGTATGTGCAGATCAGTCATACAAGCTGTATCACATTAACAGCAATTTAGCTTATTATAGGTTGGGAATGCAGAATAGCGACATTTTACGGAAAAGTATTCCTTTAACATGATCCATAGTCAAACACAGGACAAGATTACCTTCTGGACAAAGAGGGCAACTGCTCCATGGGCCACAAGACTTACTGTATCAACTGCTTAATGCGAGGTAAACCAGTTAGACATTTATTTGGGAATATACGCCATTAAAGCACAATATCAACTATTATAAGGGTCTTGAGACAGGTTGTACCGTATTACTGTACCTAACTGTAAAGCCTTATCTTGAAAAGGGTCCCTGTGTGAAAATCCTACAAAGACCTACATTATGTTTGTTTGACATATACAGTTACTGAGTCCATTATTAGGAACACCTGTTTATTCATGCAATTATCCAGGCAGCCAATCACATGGCAGCAGTGCAAAGCATAAAATCCTGCAGATACAGGTCAGGAGCTTCAGTTAATGTTCACATCAAACATCAGAATGGGGGGGGAAATGTGGCCTGTGGTGGTGTAATGGTGTGGGGAATGTTTTCTTGGCACACTTTGGGCTCCTTAAAACCAATTAATTATCATTTGAATACCACAGCCTATCTGAGTATTATTGTTTACACAATTTACCATCTTCTAATGGCTACATCCGGCTTGATATTGCACCATGTCACAAAGCAGAAGTTGTTTACTGAACATGAAAATTAGTTCAGTGAAATTCAGTCACATCCACAGTCACCAGATCTGAATCCAGTAGAACACCTTTGGGATGTGCCCACTGAGTGTGTATATTTTGCATATTCCTATGTTATTGTTAAATTATCGCACACCTAATCTTGTCAGCTAAAACTGTACTCACTGCATAGAGAACAGGAGTAACGAGTTTGTAAGGGACCCAGCCCTTTTAATTTTGTTCTGGCCATGGTCAAACAATGTGAATCTTTTTCTTTTCTTTTTTTTTTTTTTAAACTTTCATTTATTAGGATTTTGTGCCTTAGATCAGTGCTATGACTATAGCATTACCTTTAACAGCAATGGTGCAGTCTGCTTTTCACTTTAGTTTTAATGTAGGTTACAAACAGGTCCTATAAATAAACACATTTAAACTTGTGTGCATCTCATCTCTGTTGAAAAAGGTTGTTCTCTCACCAGACTAAAAGTCAGATATTGATTTAGAGGGCAGCTGGTATAAGTGGAAACATCCTTCAGACAACACTCTACTGCTATGTGTTACTTTTGCCAACACGACAGCCTGACTGAATTCAATTAGTATCATGATATCCAAACTTTTTTTCCTTTATTGAACTCTTAAGCTAATATGATGAAAAAAGCAGAGCTCAATTCAAAGTCAAATACCATAATTTGGACAGCAAAAGAGACAAATAGGAATTGTTGCTAAGTGAATTGTACACAATGTGGGTTTATTCTTAAAACTTTTTACTCACCAGTCTTTATTAGAAAACTCAGAAGAAGCACATAGAAGTGTGCAACACCAGTCAATATGAGGTCAAGATCATATAATACCAATAAAGGTACTATTATACAAACAAACAACATAATAAAGTAGAGCCACAGGAATGCTACATATAGTTTTAAGGGTCATCTTTAAATAACAACATGATGAAACATACATATACTACTTGCACCTTTCAAAATAATAGAGACATAGCTTTAATTTCATTAACCAGAGCCAGAAAAAAAGGTTTGCTGTGGATATAATATTTGGACCAAATGATGAGATTGATCATGTAGAATTGCCTTACAATTCCAGCTGAAAGTGTCATTGGGAAAAAAACACAATCAATATAAATGGTTTTAAGGAGATGGTTGTAAGATAATGGCTCGAATCTGTGAATCAATTTAAAGATTACGACTTTTATTGTTTTACTTATCATATATTTGTGGGACAATAGGCTATACATGATCATTTCCAGTCGAGTCAGTCGAGTAAATAGCATGGATGTGTGGTACACAGAAAAGCCGGTCCATAAATACGTCATATTACAATATTTTCATAATCCCTTTTAAATACGATGATGTAGATGTGGGACAATATTAGACTCAATCAAAAAAACATGGGTTGGTCCAATGGACGAAGATATAGCGGATATTATAATAGTTCGTTGTGTCTTTTTAGTCAGGCGCAAATCAGGCCTAGCAAAACCGGAGGTCCTTTAGAAGGGGACTTGCGGCGGTGTTGGACAAAAAGAAGTTAGCAACGGCTGCATCTGATTCTTCTGTCTTCTGCAACTATTGTATCTTCTTTAATTCCCCTCCCAAAAAATCGTACGGAATTCCACCGTCGAACCAGGATCTTGGGGCTGAGGAGGGAATAAAGAGCCAGTCATGATAACATCTGCCGGTAAGTCTTAAAAAGTGTCTTTATTTTGGTAGCCGTGGCTTTAGCTAGCTGCCATTGATTTAGCTGAGTCACACAGCTAATGTAGCAAAAGGCAGGCAGCCGTTCACCGGTGACAGATAATAAATCCACCAAATTATTATTCACGAAGGTATAACTCTTTGAAATGTGTCTTTGCTGTAATGAGGCAACGATTTTAAACATCAGTTAAAGTATATTAAAATATAGGAATTCATTATAAGCTGTAGTAACAATAATGCTAACTGTGTTGTACAGAATCTCTGCTTCTCAGATAATAACATGTTCAAGTTCGTTTTTATGAAAACATAAGAATGGTTTTCGTCTTGGTAACGGTTCACAAAGAAACAGGTGTTATATCGTCATCTGTCCCTTTTAATACATCCTACTGACAGTGTAGTTTTTCTAAACACGTTCAGATTTAATCATTTACCCCGCTCTTATTGCCTCGTTACAATACTCAGAATTTTTAAATCAGATTTGGAGTTGTGTCATTGAATATAGCTGGTATCCCCTTATTTGAATATATTCCCATTTTATTTTATTAATTTACTGAATGGCAAACTTTCAATTAAAGGCACTTTCCATCCAATGTCTGTAGTCCTATGAGCCCCAAACCAAAAAACTTGTGCTACTTCCATTTAAGAGCTGAGACTATCAATTAATTTACCAATAAGCATAACATTTGAAAATTGATGTTTATTTATTGTGAATAGGGTCAAGATTTTTGATGGATTATGTAGACATGTAGAGTTTAAGTTCATCTAGAAAAAAAAGTTACACAGTGCATTTTATCAAAATACTGTAGTTGTTGGATATGATATCATATGATAAACACAACAGTAATGCAAGAACTCAGTGACATGTGTAAGGGTTTTAGTGAAACAGACAGAACCTGTGTGCTGACAACGGCTTTATAACCAAGAAATATAATAGGCTAAAATTGATGAAGTGAAACAACAAAGAGTTACACCTAGTAATTTTTACTCAGATTTTACTCAAATCATACTGTGTCACTAACCATTCTTACTTCAAAGGGTCAAGAGCGTCAATTACAAAAATGTCAACGAAAACATTAACGACTAAATAACAGAGAAAACTATTCAGTAACGTCTTTACGGCCGAAATTAAATAAATTGAGTTGATTGTGACACAACTTTGATGCTCTCGTTTCAATTGGATTGCATTAATGACTTACAATGGAGGGTTAATAGCAAGCTTTATAGCTCATTTTGCTTATAGAACCAGGGCTAATGACATGTTGCTTGACAGTGACATAAACCAATTAGTTTGTGTGAAAACTTTATTAAAACAGTAGTCTGCACAGCAGTATTCCACTGAGGCTAATGGGGTTAATGAGGAAACCATTATGGAGAAAAGCACTACAGCCTCTATATGTTAATGCTATGTAATTCACTAAACCGCTTTTCAATATAATGTACAAGTGACTCATTTTATGTCTTGTAAAAACGTATGATATTTAAAATCTGTATATTGATGAAAAAGGTGTATAAAATTCTTGAGTCAAAAAAACCACTTAATCAATTTTGTTTTCAATTTTTTTTTTTAGCCGGAATTATTTCGCTCCTTGATGAGGAGGAGCCACAGCTCAAGGTAAGAACTGCTTAATAAATGGTGGACCAGTTGGCTGAAGATGGCAGACTCACATGTCATAACACTATTCAGAACTATAGAGATTACATGCAAATGTGTTTTTACTTACTGGTAAAAGCACACAAATTGTAGGGCACTAGCTCCTCATGAACTGCTTTATAACAAAAGTGACTTCTGGAGGTTTTCCTTAGTCCTTTTAAGTGTGGCATGAAGTCCTCTGTACAGAAAAGGAGGCACATAAAGTATAAGGGATAGTAAGGAGTTATACTGATCCATCTGCTCTCTGTGTGCATTCTTTGGTTTCACTTCCAATGTATGATGGACGAAATGCAGTAAAAGCTTCACGTTTTCTAATTACTGTTATAGTCAGCTTTGATAAGTTCATGTAAGACTTGAATAATATAACACAGAAGTTCAAGCTCAGTATGAAATGAACCTTCACATCAACTTTCTTCACGGACAGAAGATATTGGGTAAACTGAGCTTGATGTTAAATAATGAGACAGTTTCAATCTCACACAAGTTAATATGTAAATGTATTAAATTATGTGAATGCAACATCTATTTCATTTGCAGGAGTTTGCTCTGCACAAGCTAGACTCCATCGTGAATGACTTCTGGGCTGAGATTTCAGGATCAGTAGATAAAATGTAAGTACAACTACTACGAGCTTGGAAAGTAAAACTGACTTGAGAACGTTACATTAGGCTCCTCCCTTCTTTATTTCAGTGTTTGCAATAGGGAGAAAGATTTACTTTCACTCAAAATACACCAAGTGCTTGCCAAAATCACCTGCCTTGTAAGTGGTGACACATTAAACACAGTATTGGCACACATCAGCAGATGCAGGCAAATGTAGCAGGGCAGTGCAGTTTGCAATGTGCCTCATTTTCAGAAGCAGAGTGCTGAATATCCCTGTGGTGGGTATGATTGAGAGGGTTTCTCAAGCAGATCTCGTACTCCTTCCGAGTGTAAGAGGTTACTGCTCTATGGCACAAACTGCTCCGTGGGTCATAGAAAACACAGCTTGTGTAGCTTTTGTAATACATGTAAATTATGTTTACGATATAATTTAAAAAAAAATAATGCTGTGTTTTATAAAATAAATTTTATAAAACACAGCACGAGATCATAATTTATGATTATTTGTATTAATTTGTAATCCAAAAATATCTCGTTAGCGTAAATTTTCAGTCTTATCTAACCGTTTGTTCACTCACAGTGAGGTCTTGTATGAGGATGAAACATTCCGGAGCAGGGAATTTGCTGCCCTGGTGGCCTCGAAGGTTTTCTACCACCTCGGAGCCTTTGAGGAATCTCTGAACTATGCTCTTGGTGCTGGAGATCTCTTCAATGTCACAGATGACTCGGAATATGTGGAGACCATTATTGGTGAGTGATAAAACAAAAAAACTTGACCTCATTTACCTAACTTACCTGCTTGTTTAGTGATCTCGTGACATTTCTGTTGCTTGGAGACGTGACCCTTATCCTCTGCAAGCGTGAAGTAAAAAAAGTAACTTAAATGGAAAAATAAACACATTTTTTCTTGCCATCAGCTTACAAAACTGACAGGGTTTTCTGGTAGAGAAAGCTAATAAATGACATGGAATAAGATGTTGACTTGAACTACATTGCTGTTTCCAGCAGTGAAATGGACCCTCTTTTCATCCCTTTTTTCTGTCTCATAGCCAAATGCATTGACCACTATACCAAGCTGCGGGTGGAGAATGCAGAGCTGCCAGAGGATGAGGAGAAGAAAAGCATTGACCCTCGCCTTGAGGGCATTGTCAACAAGATGTTCCTGCGTTGCCTTGACGATCACAAGTACAAGCAGGCCATTGGCATTGCCCTGGAGACCAGGCGCCTTGACATGTTTGAGAAGACCATCTTAGAATCGGTCAGCAGCTATTATTACTCACAGCTGATTTGACTTTAGTTTGGAATATCTCCTGCTAGCTTTAATACTGAACATAATAGCTCTAAGTCTTTTACAAGAGTGTGGCATACTATGCACGATAATACCCTATAAACCTTGATAGAGCTTATGAGAATCAGTTTATTCTAATACAATAAATGGCTTAGAATTGGTCTACTTTACTAGTACGAGCATTATTCTCATACGAGAGTCTAGATATTGATTACTGCAGGTGACTGTCTAGAATTACTCTCTCCATGTCACAAAACACATTGATAACTGTTACTTTTTTCTTTATCTTCTCATGCAGAATGATGTGAGTGGCCTCCTTGCCTACAGCCTGAAGGTGTGCATGTCCCTGATGCAGAACAAGAAATTCCGTAACGAGGTGTTGCGAGTGCTGGTCAAGCTCTACATGAATTTGGAAAAGCCTGATTTCATCAATGTCTGCCAGGTAAACATAAAGTATAAAGAAATTCAGAATTATTGTAATTATGTAATTATATTTGGTGGTTTTTCAATTAGTCGTAGGTTGTCGGGGAATTTTAACCTATACTTTTACACTTTTTACTTCTTAACTTACTGAATTCTTTGATTACTTGCAGTATTTTTGATGAGCATCTATTGTACTGATGCTGCTATATTATAATTTGTATATTATCATGAGCTTGATGCTCAACATATAAAATATTATTTCTCTTTGTTACCTAAGGCTACTATAGCCCTGAGTCATACCATCGGCATATATTTCATGCATTATTTAGCAGTTATAGGTACTAATCTTGTGTATTGCTCCACTTCTTCTTCTTCTTCTTCTTTTTTCCAAAAATGTTAACCTAAAATCCATCTCCAATCTTTTTTTTCTCCTCACCTCTGTAGTGCCTGATATTCCTGGATGACCCGCAGGCTGTGAGTGACATCCTGGAGAAACTAGTGAAGGAAGACAACCTGCTGATGGCTTATCAGATCTGTTTTGACCTGTATGAGAGTGCCAGCCAGCAGTTCCTCTCCTCTGTCATCCAGAACCTGCGGACTGTTGGAACGCCTATTCCCGCAGTTCCTGGCTCTACAAATACAGGAACTGTGCCCACACCTGACAAAGACAGGTGGGAAGGGGAAAATAACAAGAACACTTTAATACCTAGGTTGATGCACTGTGTCTATGGTTCCTGTCAAAAGAGCTTAGGGCTTTTTCACTGCTTATGGTTCTGTTTAGACTCTCTGTGAGTCTGCAAACCTATACGGTGTTGCCCATAATTAGTCACAACAGTGAATACAGTAAATGAGGACACTAGGAAGGTACCAAAAGTCATCAGGCAGTATGCAGAACATTGAACATATGAGTAGAAAGATTCAGTACACAAGTTAAGATAATCAGTCAGAATATTTAGCCCCACAGGCTTTATGCTTTGGTGTGTAGCCTTTTCGTACATCATTGAGTTATACTTGCTGAAATGAACTTAAATGGCCAAGTACAGTAAATATATGGGACCTGAGGTACTAACTTGAACTCGACCTGGGCTTATTTTAGGCAAATATTTTAGTTTATTTTTACTTGTCAACACTGATTAAGATGTTTTTTGTGTGTTGCAGTGATGCAATGGAGACAGATGACAAGGTTGGCAGCTCCCCTGCTGGGAAGCCAGCAGAAACAGTAAGCCCTTAAGATTGTTTTGTATTGCAGCACTTTTGCGATACCAGGTGCCAGTTGTCATTTTTCTATCAAAATAGAGCAACTTTGATTTATTTGACAGATCATCATATTGCTTTTCTGTGTTTTTGTAGAAAGATGAGCCCAAAGACCAGAATGCCAAGATGATCAAAATCCTTAGCGGGGAGATGGCCATTGAGCTGCACCTGCAGTTCCTAATCCGAAATAACAACACAGATCTAATGATCCTCAAAAACACAAAGGTAATGTAGGCTAGCAACAAGATAAAATGGTTAGAGAATATAATTGATTATAAACTATAAATAAACATAAACTATTGTTTGCTTGATCTGATGAACTGCAGATTGTGTCACTGAATGTGTTGTTACAGCTTCCATGTGAGCTTTTTTTTTTTTCTTTTCTTCATCATTCCAGGATGCAGTCCGAAATTCAGTTTGCCACACAGCCACAGTAATAGCTAACTCTTTCATGCACACGGGAACCACAAGTGACCAGTTCCTGAGGTAACTGTGCCAGAACACAACAATCTTATTCCATAGCTTGAATAGAGAGACATAAAACATACTTACTCCAAGTGACATTTAGACTAAAACTTTTGTTTGTACTTAATAGAGAAAACTTGGAATGGCTTGCAAGAGCCACCAACTGGGCAAAGTTCACAGCTACAGCAAGTCTGGGTGTCATCCACAAGGTAAATTTATGTCACAATGATGAGAATATATTGCAAATCAAAAAACATAATAAATTTTATTCCAGATTCTGTATTTAATTTTGAACATAACATGTTGTGTTTTTTTCAGGGCCATGAGAAAGAGGCGCTCCAGTTAATGGCCACCTACTTGCCCAAAGACACGTCCCCTGGCTCAGCCTACCAGGAGGGAGGAGGCCTGTACGCTTTGGGACTCATTCATGCCAACCATGGCGGGGACATTATTGACTACCTGCTCAGTCAGCTCAAGAACGCCAGCAATGATGTGAGTATTTTGATGTTTACTTTGAATGCTGGTTTATTGTCAAATATATACTTGAATGTGAGTCACAAAATAATTAGCTGAGACCTGCAGCTAGTTGAAATCACTCTGTCAGCTGGTTGGTTTTATGTTTTGTGTTCCATCTCTCATGGTCTGCTTTCTTCTTTTGCACAGATTGTTCGCCATGGTGGTGCCCTTGGCCTTGGTTTGGCTGCATTGGGCACAGCCAGACAGGATGTTTACGACCTCCTTAAGTCCAACCTGTACCAGGATGATGCTGTCACCGGTATGTAGGCAGTCGACAGTTCTGGTCTTCACCATTGTGCTTACTAAAAATAACCTTTTAACAAAAATATATTACAAGCATTTTTACTTCCTGCTCGTCTTGACCAGATTGTTAATAACTGAAATGAATGATGTGTGGTCAAACAGATAAAAACAAGAACTAACAAACTCCTTTATCCTGTATGCTACGGCTAATGATTTTGCCACATGTCTATAATATGCATAGCTGTTTAATCTAGTGTAGAAATGTACACTAAGAAATATCTGTTGATTGGGCAATTCTGACAATATCATGTAACCTCCCAGGTGAAGCTGCAGGCCTGGCTCTGGGTCTGGTCATGCTGGGCTCCAAGTCAGCCCAGGCCATTGAGGACATGGTAGGCTATGCTCAGGAAACACAGCACGAGAAGATCTTACGTGGCCTGGCAGTGGGAATTGCCCTCGTCATGTATGGACGTATGGAGGAGGCTGATGCCCTCATTGAAAGCCTTTGCAGGGACAAGGTAAGGCTGGAATGCAAATCTTGTACACCATAATGTCAGAGTTGCTTTATTTTCCAACAACAAGGAAGATTTTCTTTATTTTTGTGGCACTGGTACAGCTTATGCCTATAGTAGCACGATACATTTGGAATAGCTGGATTAATTCAAAAAGAAAATGTAGGTGGGAGGGTATTACAAAAAAAAAACTCAGTGTCTTATAAGGTCATTGCACTTCATAACCTTGCAGTGACAAGTTCTAATGTTTGATACACTGAATCCTGCACGTACTCATACAACCCCAGGTTTTGTTTGTGTATTTCATGTCATATGGGAGGCTCTTCCTCTGTACTGTGTGCCAGAAGCCCTTCCATAAGAGCTTGATATGGGAAATGACTCAAATTATGTTTATTTTAGTTGTACATTACAAATTCACACACAAAGACTCAAAGCTCTTCTTCCTTTCACTGTCTATGATAGGACCCCATCCTGCGGCGCTCTGGTATGTACACTGTGGGAATGGCCTATTGCGGCTCCGGGAACAACAAGGCCATTCGACGCCTGCTACATGTCGCTGTGAGTCTTTCTTCACAACACAGTATTTCACTGAGTGAAAGACAGGTTTATCATGCTGGTAGTGAAACAGATGCCAAGCGCAATGAACAAGGCTGTGTAACTGTAGCTGGCATCATAATTCATATTACTTTATGTTTATTAAATACAATTGATACTATCTTCTGTTGGAAGGGAAAGATTTGATTATCCTTAAATGATTAAGGATTAATGATTCTCATCTTTTACAGAGGACAACAGTAATGCCCTTAACTGTTTGTGAATGTGTGATTTGAAGTTCTGAATTCATTAAGTCCAGAAAGTTTTTATTGAAACCAATGCTAATTGGTAGAACAACCAGAAATTAGTGTTGGGGCTAACATTAAGAACTGGTTTGCTAAACTGCAGTTTAAAATGATGATACTACAATTTAAGGATTCATGTATGTGTCATTCAGTGTGCTTTCAGTGGCTACATTTGCAAACACAACATACTTGAGAGGTGTGAACAGTTCAGCCTGTTTTCCTGTAGATGGTGCCTTTATACAAGCTAAAGCTATTAGATAGTGGCACATGTGCCTCATACTGCAACCTAAAAGGGAGCTGTATCATGAAGGCTACTTGCAGGAATTGATGACTGTTAGTATCTACTTTGGTTGTTTGACTGCTTTGCTTATCTCAATTAAGGTGAGTGATGTGAATGATGACGTCAGAAGGGCTGCTGTCGAGTCCATCGGCTTCATCCTGTTCAGGTAAGATTCAGACTGAATGACTTGAACTATGAACACTGCTTAGTTTCTTTACATCCACCAGAGGCCTCTCTTTTTGAAACCTCAAGGTCTTGGCCAAAATTGCAGTTCTTATCCCTACACTAACACACACCACTTTGTTGAGCGAATGCTGATTCATTTGTGTAGTTTGGCTCACTTTGTGAAAGAAAAAACAGTTTTGTGAAAAATTCGCTTCATGTTGGTATAGCATGGAAACGACTAGCAATAGAGGAACCTTTTTATTAAAGATTTACTTCTGAAATAGACTCCATTGTACAATATTCAGTGTAATCTCCTAGGTTGTCTAATGAGTTTATCATAAATATATCACTAATTTTTTTTACCGTTTCCTGCTTTCCATACAAAACTTAAACAAACTCATTTGACCTTATTTGATTAGAACTAGTAAAAACACTGGCTACACTCAAGACTGGACGTAAGCACAGTGTAAGCACAGTGTGGACACAGCACTGCTTATCCAGGAACCTTTGTAATCCGGTTTTTATTTTTAAATGAAGCATTTATTTGTTCTTTATCATGGTTTCTGTGGGCCAGGATCAGACACATTTTTAGTTCTGTTACACTGTTGTCTAGAATTTGTAATAACTTCCTGGTCTTTATGGAAGGTATTCGTCTGTCAGCGGAGGCTGGACGTTCTTGTCATTGTCACTCACACATTTTCTTCCCTGACTATTTATAGGGATTTAGCCATCAGAGACTAGAGTAGTGTTAAACAGAGAGCCTAGCCAGTGCACAAATATCTTGGTGTACATTTTTAAGCCCAAAAAAGGCTATGTGATATTCTGTGATCAATTGGCCGCTAGATAAACCTTGTGTAACTCTTCGCAGTGTTTAGAAAGACTTCTGAACCAGAACAATTCAGTTGGCCTCCTTTTCTCCAGCTTCCCACCCTAATGGCTCAAGGATAACTCCCTCCACTCTCCAAACATGCTCACTTGCACAGAAGCAGGACACCTCCATATGTAAATGTCTTACGTTTCTTCTATTCAGTCTAAATCAACACAGTTCCTGTTTGTTAACAATGAGACAGGTGTGATCTATGTAAAAATAGAACAGTGACACTCTCCAAACTCACATACCAAGTGCAACGAGCCGTATCTAAAGTTCGTATTTCTTGCAGCATTAATCACACACTTACTTCATACTTTGTTTACTAGGTTGAATTTGTGCCATTTAATTATTATGTATTTGGAAGTGCTCTTGCTTAAAAAAAATACTACAATCTGTTATTAATAAGGGTAAAGGGACTGGAAAATTGCTGCTGAATACACATTCATACACTTTTCCTACTTGCCCATTTAAATCTACAATCCCAGGGATATGTTACAGTAGTCCTTCATTAGATAATATCTGCTGGCGTTTAGAGAAAAAAATATATTCAGCTGTATTGAGTCACCTTTAAGTAACAGTATTTGCCTTCTAAGGCAGTATGGTTATCTCTCATTGTGCTTTGATCAATGTGGTTCACAAGTGAGGCATTTGTACTTAAATTGAAATAGTATAAGAGTGTAAACATTAACAGTGAAAGAACACATGCTCAAAATTGGTACGGTTTTCTTTCAGTTCAGCGACACAGAAAATACTTTATTGAACACATTTAGGTTTCCATTTATTCTGGATTTTGTTCATTCTTATATACAGTCTTTAACATGGAAATCTTTTAGCATGTTAAAACATCAGGCTGCAATACTCATACAAAAGCGCTTCCCATAGGTCCAGCAAATAAAATAAGAAAGTAATAAAATAAGTCATATCAAGAGAACAATGCATTGTGCAATGCATGTGTCTGTTGCAAAAGAGATTTGAAATGTATAGTTGTGGCTGTCTGAAAATATAAGCATGTAGTCTGCAATGGTTTACCGCATATTTAGTTAGCCTAAGTTGAAAGGATCAGCAACGGAATATATTATATACTGCAATCATAGGGTTTACGGCTTGTCATAATGTCTTCATTCCTCACATTTTTGTCTGGTGGCCTGAACTTTGTTGAATCTAGACCTTTCATAGACCTTTCACATCCTCAAACTCTGTTTGTGTGCGCTATGAATGGTCTATGAACGCTGTCTTTGAAAATTCACAGTGTTGAAGTAGCCTGTTTTTAAAAACCCACCGAGTAATATTTTCACCATATATATTCATAAATATAATGGAGGAATTTTATTATTATGGATGAAAAGTAACATTTTGTGTGTTTTTCCAGAATGACATACTTGAAAATATTGCCTTTTCCTGCTTTTGTTATAAAAAAAACATTGCTGATATAAACAAACAGCTAGATTTTGTTGTAAGTCCTGACCTTGTATCAAAGTGAGTGCAACAGCAGCTTCCAATCATGCATTTTGAATTATGATGATAGAGCTAGCATTTTGTCTTTTAAAGAGATGTAAAGTTTGCACCGTAGATCTGATCCACTTCAAGTGCTCCCTTTTTAATTGGATCATTTTTCCAAATAGCTCTATACACAGCTAACGTGTTCCTCCTGCTTACCATCTTCATTTTCAGTCAGAAGGATTGTGTCTAACACAACACCAGTGGATGACTGTGCAGGTGTTTGCCGGCACCTTAGTGGACTTTGGTAGCTCACTGCTCCAATGCCATTCTTCATTCCCCGTTTCATGAACAGTTTAGAGTTTTCTGCCATAGAAGACCTGAATGAAATCCGTGCAAAGGTCCGATCTGCATTTGAAGCCCTTGGGTGCCTTCCTGGCCTATGACTTGCACAGCTTTTGTAATTACAGGTAATATAACGCGCAAATGCCTGTCTGAAGGTTTTGTTGAATAAGGTGTAAACAAGTGGGTTGATACCTGATGACACATAACCAACCCAAACAAAGATCTCCATGAGGCGAGCGATTACATTAACATCACAGCTGGTGCACAGCACAGAGGTAATATTAGTGATGAAGAAAGGGCACCACATTACCACGAACAAAAGGAAGACTATGCCTAGCACCTTTGAGGCACGCTGCTCATTGCTCAGAGTCTGCATTGACTTCTTGCCTATTGTTGACATTCTGCGAAAGGACATTTCATCTCCTGTAGGAGAGTTCGTTGTTCCCGTGTTTGATTTTTCTTGCATCCTTGGAAGTCTGCTGTCTAGCATTTTCAGTTGCTCTGCTTGAGGTGAGGTCACACCATGTTCCCTTTGAAAAACTGTGGAGACTGTCGGGTAGCTAAAGCGCTGGCTCACCTTTGACTTGAGCAAATAAACCTTTTTGCGCAACACTTGGACAGTAAGCAGGTAGATGACCATCATGATGGTCAAAGGGATGAAAAATGCTGCCAAGGAGCCAAACATGATAAACTCCCGGAAGGTGTCTGTTTTCAGCAGGCATGTGTGGTTAATGTTGAAGGTGACATTTGTGGTTAGATGGTAGTCCTTAAGCCCCTTAATTGGAATCGGGATTGCGATACCTGTAATATGACAACAACAGTTAGTATTGCAACAATTGGCACTTGTTATAACAATGATGAACTGATAATGAGCTACTAACAGTTGAATTATTATACTTTTGATATTCTCAACACCAGCTACATTTATGTTTGTTTTTCATCTGAGGGAAAAATGTTTCGGTGTTTCATTTTTCATTTCATAAATATGGTAGTAGCAGTAATTGAAAAAAAGATTGATGTTTTAATAAAAGGGTAATGTAACGAATACCAAGGCAAGTTCTGGTTGCAGAAATTCCTTTTGTGTTTTTAAAATCAAGTAAAGCAATCATCCATGGCCTGCCATGATGCCTCTTAAACAGAGCACCAGTATACAGTCAGGGTAAAAGCTCTTCTGCTGTCAGCAGTGTTAAGTGCTGCTCCCTTCATTCCATCTGATCTTCTGGTTTTACTCATGAAATGCAGCTCAAATGAAACCAAACCCGACAGCCAAACGGACTGCGCTTTTAGTGGTCTGAGAACTGGGCACTGAGCACAGTAACGCCTCAGTGAAATGGCCAAAATTTTTACTCTTTAGTTTCTTATGGGAAAACTAAAATGATTAGCCAATCTTGAATAATGAACCTCAACACTCAGATAAGATCTATGGAGGATAAATGCAGAAAAGTGCTTAACTTGCCATGAGTTTTGATGATCAAAAGGACTATAAAGGAGGAATGCTTTCTATTCTTAAAACTTTCATTCTCAAAACTATAAAGCGACACATTTAATGTTCTGTGCAAGCCTGTCGCCATCCAGTCTTTACAGATTGTAGAGTCTCTTTTTTGTAGCTTTTGTTTGTATGCAGGAGTGTAGATGTGAACTGCCTTTTTTTTATCTTTTAATTTCCCTCTTGTTTTGAAATAACTCAATTCCTTCAGCTTTTTAGGCCACTTGGATAAAGCCAGAAATAAACACCACCCAAACATTTTAGCTGTTGCTAAATGTGAGCCATTTTGTCAGGTTTGCAGTTAACCATATTGTGCTGTTAGGTTTTGTTAGTTTATTGTTGGTACTTTAATTTTTACACCTAATTACCCACAGTAGTGCAGCTTGCTTTGGCTGCACAAAATACATTGACCTTTGGAAAAACTCCAATGTCATGAAAATTGACTGGGATGTCACCTTAGGATATTATCAGTAACATCTCTAAGGTTCACTGTCACAGATGCCCCTCACGTACCGTAATTATTTCCCATGTATGTTGTAGCTTACAGGTTGCTGTTTGTATAGTATCTCCTTTAATTGCATCTGGCAAATATTTCTGAGTCTATAAACAAGGTCTGCCCATTGATTTTATGTCAAGGAATTGGAGTTAAATTAAATCTGAATTTATGTGCTTACAAATGGATATGAGCCACACCAGTGCGATCTTCACCATCGCTTTGGCTCTGGATTTGTACTGACTGTGTTGGATTGGCTTCTTGATGGCAATGTAGCGATCCAGTGAAATGGCGCATAGGTGCATGATGGATGCAGTAGAAAACAGCACATCAAGGAAGAGCCATATGGGGCAGAGGAACTCCGGAAGAGGCCAGCCAGAGTCTAAAGAGAAGATGAGAAGGAAATGAATCCTGTAAGATTTTAAACTGTTGTCTTGCAGTTGTTTTTTATGCCTCTCCCCCATGACAGCCAGGGCCAGTGGCATTATGTTTTTGGGTTGTCCGTACGTCTGTCCCCCACATTGTCATAAACGCGAAATCTCAGTAATGCCTTGAGGGAATTTCTTCAGATTTGGCACAAACATTCACTTGGACTCAAAGATGAACTGATTAGATTTTGGCGGGCAAAGTTCAAAGTCATGGTGGCCTCACAAAACACATTCTTGGCCACAACTCACAAACTCATACACTACTTTGACACAATTTAACACAAGTGTCAAATAGGATGAAATGATGACAGTTTATATCCAAATGGTCACCAGTCAACTGCACTGTAACATCATAATGTTCTGTAAAAATGCTTTTGGCTGTTATTCAACACTCACACAGATGTGGAGATTGTGACCATATTTCCTGCAACTGGGAGGCACACAACCTAGTATCTAGTTTTTTTTTATATATCATTTGTACAATCTGTTATCTGTGGAAGTGTCTCTACATTTAGTAACTCATATGATGCGTAACTACAATGTGTAACCCATCTCCATTCCAAAAAGAACTTGAGTTTTGCACACTGCTGGTTATGGGAGATGTACCACAATGGCAAGAGATTAGAAGTAACACTCATGCAAAAGATTGGTGTTTGTTTATCTCTGTGAGGAAGAACTTTACTGGAAAAAGGAGGGTTCACTGAGTGTTTATGGAGCTACAAGCTCTTTATGTAGATGTGGAGACTATGCTCAACAGTAGTGTTTATTTTCTGTTCCAGGCATAAAATTGGCAAGTAATTGTTCTGGCTTTTGTCCTGTCACCCATTAACATTGCAAAACACTGCTATTGGAAATATTCCTTTACATAATTTTCTTTTGTTATGCCACCCTCCCCTTCCTTTCCTTCCACCACTTTCTTGTCACTTTTGGGGGAATTCTTGAGTCATAGTTTTGATTAGGTTTCATCTGGTTAGCTTATTCATTGATAAATACTTTGCTCACTTTAGTAGACACACACACACACACACACACACACACACACACACACACACACACACACACACACACGTCCCATGCCTAATTTAATTAACACTGTAGCTTGCAAGGTCCAAATAGCTATAGAAATGGACATCTTTTTATTCTGTTTAATTAAATTGAGACGTCCTCTGCAAAAATCTATTTCACATGTAAATTTCACCTCCCACGCATTGGAGCAAGTGAGGTTGTATTAGTTTCTTGGTCTTGTGTCACATAAGATAAGTCACACTCACAATAATTACATTATTGTGCAGGCCTTTTGAAAGGAATAGGCTCAGGTTTCTAAGCAAACAATTGATTTTTTTTTTTTTTTTTGTAGTATTTTTGTTCTGATATATTGGTTTGATGAATTTTCTTTTTTGTGGCTTGTTTATCAACTCATAGTCACTTATAGTTATACTTATAGTCATATAAGTAGTGTAGTGGATTACACAGACAAAAAAATCCTCTGATCCACAGCTCTTTAAATAAAAGAGAAGCAATTACAGAGGTAGAGAACCAAATCATTTGTCAATTCAAAAAAATTCTCGTTGATAGTGTTTGTCGCCCAGTACAATATTTTACACTGCTCACATTTTAAATATCAGGTTTGCCTGTATGCATCGAAGTCATCTGTCTAGCAGATGTGGAAAATGCCTGGCAGTTCTTACAGGTGTGTAACTGTAATCCAGTCACTTTCTTGTCTTGGCTTTTCAGGTTAAATCGAAGCATCTTCTTTAACCCTGTTTACACTACCATTAAATATCGAATGCTTTGTGGCCTTGCAATAACATTGATCTTTTATCTAAAGCCATTCTCTGCCAGTTTTGGGAATTGGGGCCGTAAATCAGTGATGTTCTGCTGGTTAACCATAGACAGTATACCCTGTCCTGCACTGCATTACTCTGTGCTTCTCATGAGAAACTGATCCTGTCTGGCAGTTTGAATGTCCATACTGTTGATAGCCCTGCTATGCTTCACACCAGCCTTTCACACAAACACTGTTTGTGCATGTTTATGTCCCCATGACCTCTCCTTTCTCACCTCAGTACTGTGAGCTTCATCTGCCTAAAAAGGAGAGTAATGACAGCTGCTTGAGTCTGAAAAAATATTTGCCTACTGAAGAATATATTTCCAAGATTTCTTTTCCCCAAATACATTAGCCGACATGATTATTGCATTGATACAGTGAATCATTATGTTTAAATGTCATTACCTATGATAATATATATTATCATACATCATATTATTATACAATATTGTTTTTTTAATTATTACATGTAAGGGAATATAATCACTTTCAAACTTTTAAGTTTTTAACAAATTCTGCACTGGCCCTCTACCAACCCAAAAAATTTAAACTGCTCTATTTTAAATTAAGCTGTACTCTTATGCTTTTAATGAAACTGTGCTCATGCGCTTCTCTCAGTCACAGAGATAGGCACGAAGGCAGGCATGAATGCTTTTACATCTCACTGCGTTGGTTCCCAACCTACAGATCAGGACTTCATATTACCTTTTTTTTTTCCATATTTGTCTTTTGAGCTTTATGTTTCTTCTAATGATATACGGGGTATGTTTTAGTCCCTCAGCCTTCATAGCCCCTTCAATTTAAGCATCTTTTAAAAGATCCTCCTTAAAAAAATTTAAGGAGTCATGAAACTGAAGAGCGGAGTTTATTCCTTTTTCTATTATTTAGGTTAAATACATTCACTATGTTATGTGGAAACCCTGTCAGTTGTGGTCCTTTTTTAGTATCGATATAATAGTAAATTAATTGTATGGCTGTTGCTTATATAACTTCTGCATTAAGATAAGATGCACAGTTTGACTTGTGCAGGCCTATCAGTGTAACACATCAGTTCTCATGGATAACATGCATAGACAACAATCAGTCCAGTTTCGCACTATATTCTCAGTGTGTGTGAGACATAATTATGATCTGGCTCATCATCCTCCATTTGAATTACTGGGGAATAAATGCTTGTATTTTGTAGTAGTATAAAAACATAGACAATAGGAATTTGAATAAATTTCTTTGCAGCATTTTTTAAACTTTACTTTCACTGGAATTAAAATAAAATGGTTATCATTTGCATGTTTTGTCTTTGTGTAATGATCTCCAGACCAGTAGTTTAATCCAAGCTGTTCAACTGCTGCCCTAGCACTGCCAGAGGAAGTAGCATGTTTATTGCCCACTATCTCTTGTTATATTTCATCTAGAGTAATTTGTTTAGAGAGTTGTGATTGTATCTAGTGTCCTCACCAACTATTTTTATCCACTTTTGCTACCCCTATGCATGTTGGCTTGTTTTTCTTGCTATATTATTAAGGCTAATAAAAGTTACATACAATTTTCAGATGAAATGGAAAATTTTAAAATCTCTGCAGCTGCTTGTCCCCATCCCACAGACACACTCACTTCTGTAGCCTATAGGGATTAAAAACAGTTCAAACATAGCAAGGTGTTAGATTAAGGTTCATCATTTGTTTTAACATTTCATCAGAATGGTGTCAAGGAATTGATCTGAGCATTGAACATTTCTCTCCCAGCAGAGTCAAGTATTTATTGCTTTTGTATGACTAAGACTTGTTTCAAAGATTAGAGATAAAATCAGGTTTTCAAACGCAAAGGCCCCAGTCTAAACTTACTGTAGAGAACAGTGACGAGGGCAATGGGCATCACTAGGAGTCCCACCAGCAGATCAGCCACAGCAAGTGACATCAGAAAATAGTTGGTGGCGTTCTGCAGCTTCCTTTCAAGGGACACAGCAAGAATGACCAGGATGTTACCTCCGATAGTGGGGATGATGACCATGACAATAAGCAGGGCAGCCCATTTCAGCTCAACCCCGGACTCTTCTCCTGACCGTGAGCTGTTAGTCCCGAGTAGAGCCGCGACTGCCTGAGACATGTTGCTGCAGAGGTTACAGCAGGCCTGAGCGTGGATCGGGGCTCTGATCTTCCTGGTGTTGGACACTCGGTCAGCATGGTCACTGGGTCCCACAGGCAAGGGCAGAGGGTAGGGTGGGACAGCTCAGGGCCAGTGAACAGGGTATGTCATCCCTTGTTTAATGTACAAACCAAAAGCAATAGCTGACAATCAGTAGAGGATCCACCGAAAACGGGTCCAACAACTACGGCTTCCAGTGCTGGCAGTAATCCCAACACGATTAGTAATTCCACAGTGAAATGATAGCAGGGGTCCTCACTTTCCCAGGCATTTGAAACTCTGTCATCCGGTGCATCCTTTAAAAAGGACAAACAGGTCAGTTAAAGGATACCTTGTTACCCATTTGCTTTAATTGTCTGAATGTTGACGTAATAATGAGATGTTTATGTTTACAAATGAAGAGGGTCTTTCCTGTGTGGTTATTATTACTGTTTCCGCATTATGGAAAAGAAATGTACCAAGCTGGAAAATATAGGATATAGTAGTTTACATGTTTTTTCCATTTCTGCTGTGTTACTCAATAGTTTAAAGTAATTATAAAACAAATTTATAAAAGTTTTAAAAACAGAGGTTGGTTTTAAAATTACTTAAAAACCTCCCTCAGATTTTATATTAAAGGTACAAGACTTGTCTCGCTGTCGACAGTCTAAGCATGTACATCTATAAAAATGTACACACCTTTATCTGGAACGGATTACACAATATTACACTTAAGCAATAGCAAAATACAAAACAGTGTCAATTTCCATTAATTGTGATTTTGCAAAAGTTTCTTACCTGCTCCTGAGGGTAAAGTTTGTTGCTCTCTGACGTTTCAATTCTTGAAGTGTTTTCTCAAGCCGCCACGTCTTTCATAAACATTAAAGCAGCATTTTGCGCTGGAACACAGTGCAGCCAGACACCTAATGCGTTTCGGTGTTTGTACACCACTTAGTTTACTTTTTTAACATCCCCTATCTCATCTTTATATTTCCACTCTCCTTAAATAAGAATGTGACAAAAAATGCCCTCCCTCAGCAGCAAAACCTAAATCTGTCTCTGTCTGAAGTAGTCCATGATGTGGAATTTGTTTTCCTTCCACATGCTGGAGGAACCCCCAGTCTTGTTTCGCATCACCTACCGCGATCACAGGTTTAAAACTTTCAGATGTTGTGGCTCGTCTGCCTCTCTCCCACTCGCTGCCTCTTGTTCACAGCCTGTGATCAGCTCGAACTCTCTACCGTCTTGTTCGCTCTCTCACTTTCCCCTCCCTCCTCTCCGTCATGCCCGTGAGTCAGACTCTGTACAAAACAGATGAATGTCTTCATGCTGGCAACATGCCAGTGGTTCTGGGAGGTAATTTCCTTCAACACAGCCGTCCCACTGTTTATATTTGTCACTTTCTGTTCTCTCCTCTATTTGAAGCAAGCAGTGCTGGGGGAGGTAGTAGTGGCTTATGGGGAGAAACCTTTGGGGTTTTGGTGAGGTGCATGTACACCGTAGATTTTCCATTTTGTCCTCAATGAGCTCACATTTTCAGGCTGCAAAAGTCATTTAAATACAATCCTAATTTCATTTAGATGATTAAATTTAAAATTTAGACCATATTTGTTTTTTTCCTTTGATCTCCCTGCCTTAACAAGTCAAAATGTGTATTCTCTGTGTGCACTCATTGTTATACTTTTAAAAGCAGATGCAAGACATTAAAACATGTAGAAATAAACAATCTCTTGAGTTTACAGTAACCAGATGATGCTGAGTGATTCTCACAAGAAAATGTGAGAAATACGGCCAGTAACCCCCCCCCCCCACTTGGATCTGTATATCCTTACGTCTCCCAGCGAAGAACTGTCCAAAGAGCAAATGTTTTAGCTGAATCAATCTCCCTAATTCACTTACAGTGCTATTATCCTCATATGATACTGTCCTGCATAGGCTCCCTTTGATCATCTTTTTCAAATGAGTTAAGTTTTGGATCTAGATGGAGTGGTGTTTAAATTCTAATGTCTCAGAAGAAAGCAAGTGCATTTCTAATTTGAGGCAGCTAGTGTTAACAACCAGAGTCTAAGCTGACCCACATTTATTACAGGAAAGATCTGAGGTCACCTATCCAACATCTACTGACTTTTTCTCATTTCTCTGTTAATTTCTTGATTTTTGTGACGCCAGTGGCAGCTTTTGGTGTACTGCTAAAGGTATGCTGACCTCTGCCATCACATGAAATACTTGCCACGCAGGCACTTTTTAAGAATGACATCCAATCTTGCTGGCTCAGCTTGCAACCTTTTTTGCTGTAACAATCAGCAGTTTTTGTTCTTGTGAAATTATTATTATTTGAACACCATATATCATAGCAGATATTGTTTTAATCATACAATGATTTCTATTTTCTCAATAGCTTATCACGTCAACAATATAATCAGTTCCCTTTCCCTTTTATGATCAGCACATTTGTTGTTACTCACAGCTTTTTTCTTCCCCTTTTCCCATTTGCCATACATTGCTTGATTTTTAAATTTTTTTTATAAGTGTTAACTACATGTATAAAAGCCACACAGCTTCTTAATTTGTCTAATATTAACATTGTCCAGGTGCTTTCATGATTTATTTGGCTGACTGGTTGTAACAGACGGGAAGCAAGCTAATCAGATCTGCTCTCTTGCAGTTAGAGTGCATTAATAACTGCCAAGATCACATTTCATGGAAGGAAAAACCTATCAGTAATTTGTTTGGCTAAGCTGTATTCCTGCGTCTTTCGCTGACCTTTCAATATGTATGTTGCTTCTTAGGGGGAGTTAAACCTTTATCAACCTGTCACTCACACCATAATAAATGTGAGGTATGGACATATGATCATAGAGAAAAATTAATCAGTGGAGTAAAAGCCTATTGCATTTTTGTGACCTTTTTTAAGTAAATATTTATTTTTCTAATCCTACTGCATATGACCAATAAAGTCTTTGAGCTTTTATACAAGGGTCTTTGAGTACAGCCGCACCACTGCGCACTGCTGAAAGTTTCATTGTCTACTGTTACATTTAACAAGTGTCTTCGATAGATATTTCAGTTTTTATTATTCTTTCTCTTTTTATCTCTCTTTTTCAATAGTATTGCAATTCATTCTGAGGTTTGTAAGGCCATAACACATTAAGAGGATATTTAAGTGTGGCTTGAAATACAGACATCACTACATCACTGCTTCACTGCTTTTTCAGATGAAACAAATGCTGGATATTGATTTCTTCTTCCATTTTTGCTGATGGTTGAAGGTAATTGGCCTATCTTTAACTTTGAAAAGGTTGAAAAGGCTTTAGCTTAAACTATTTGCAAAAGCCACAGCTAAGTTTTCTCAATTGTGTCTCAAGCTACTGTAGTCCACTATCGCATTCAAAATTTATCATAAGTTCTCAGTGTATCAAAAGCGCTTAAACTTTTGATGGCCCGTGTCATACATTTTTATTTCTATAATGGATGCACCGCATGCTTTACTTTTTCTGCAAATGCTGGGATCAGAGAATTCACAGTCTCAACTCACAACCTACATATTGGTCAGGTCAAGCCAGATTTATTTATGTTGCTCAAAATCACAAATTTGTCTCTGAGGGCCTTACAATCTTGTCAGCATCCAGGTATGGATTGAAGGGAATCATCTGACTACCATAATAGAATAAACTCAATCCGTGCAGGTGAAATTGAAAGGCAGGCAAGATGTTGCCATGATTGCCATTTGTGATTTAGTTAAATCCTCATGTAGTGGTTGAGCCAAGCCTCGAATTCCAAACAAACCATGCTTTGAGAACATGACACTTACAAGTCAAATACAAACCACAGGAAAGTTTTTACTTATTAGGACATCATTTTCAGGACTTAATTGAGGGTATTTATTGGTTCAGAACTGATGGAGGGTTAACTAAAATCATAGTAGTATCTGTTTATTGAACATTGTGTACATTTAGGCAACTGTCTCTAAAGTTGAATGTAGACAGAAAGATGTGAACATCTTGGCCACCTTCTATTCTTTCATGAACAATTGATGGGTCACTATAAGGTAGCTGTAGCTCGTAAAATATTGCATTTATTCTTTTCTGTAGTATATTTTTCTTTTTATTTGGTTTTTAGTAATCTGGCCCAGTTACGTGAAATAAAATAGCAAGTAGAAGCTGATGTCTTTACTAAAGCTGTCACTCTAAAAGTCCTTTCATTTTGCTTATAAACCAGTTACTCTAAACGCAGCTAGGTGATTTATCCATCTCTTGTTTTTCCTTCATTAGATGAATGAGCTTTTAGTTCCTTGTAAGAACCAAAGGCAGCACTTTCAGTTGGAGTAAAGTGTTTGAACACTTGGTACACTGTGACATTTTAGTAACATTGTGGCAAAGGAAACCAGATGGGGGGGTTATCAATTCAAATAGATCAAGTTATACAAAGTTTCCTCGGCCAAAGGTCAGAAACGTTAGTTGTAGCATTTCAAGGTAAATAACAGCTTTAATAAGGAGTGACTACATAACAGGGCTTTTGGAATATTATAATGAAGTGTTTAATTTTACAAAATGAAATAAAGTGTAGCTCGATTTTCCATTTTCCTTTATGGCTAACTCCAACACTCAACCAACAGTCTCAACAATTTTTATAATAAACAATCTCAACAAATCTTAACAGCTGAACAGCTTTAACACATCGTTTTCTCTTTCTTTCAACAAAATGTAATAATTCTCAGTAATCTATACTTTAGACATCCCAATCCAGATAGGATGGCATCTGGGTCCAGATCCACACTGCGATTCGACTGTTGGTGATCTTTGAGATGGACTATGATGCAGGCTTTCTGACTGGATCTACAAATTTTAAATATGATTACAAGTTTGTTGATTCACTTCCTTTGGTCGTTTGAGGCAGATAAAACCTTTCTGTGAAATTCAAAGGCACTGAGTAATCTCACCAATCAACTCGTCTGTCAGGCCCAGTCAGTGTTATCAGCACAAGCTTTCTCAAGCGAATTGTCAGATAAGGTTGGTGGTAAAAAACAGTTTACGTCATCCACATACTTGTTTTTTTCCTTTGCTTTCAAATGAAATATCTCTATAGGACTAACAGAAAAACCCACAACATGGCTAAAAGTTTCTAGCAATTATAAAATGCAACACATTGTCGTAGGGTTATCCTAAAATGATTGATGTATTCATCCTTTTCTAAAATCAGGACACCACCTAATGGGTGCTTGGCCTTTTCCCCTGGTGACTCAAAGCTGATACAACGGGACTTAACTTCAGTGTTGCTGATTGAAGAGTCTCTCATTATGACTGGAGAGCAAAAACAGGGCAGATTACATTTGAGTGTTTGTGTTTGCACTGTGCTCAAGAATATCATTTAGCACCATGAAGTTCACTTTAAGTATCCACATATATACATGGTATAAAATATGCATGCAATTATATCTCGAGCCAAAGATTTGGCTGAAATAGTTTGGCTGTGTGATTTTGGTTCTCTTTATTTGACAACAGCAGCACCACTGGGAGAAAAGGCATAAAGACTTTTTCAGAGACAAAAATCAAAGCTGCATATTTCATAACCAACTCTTTCACTGTCCTTTTCCTCTTTCTCTCTTTTCTCTACACTTTGTATAGTTCTTTCCCAGAAACATTACATTTTCTATCTCTGTCTCATACAGTTCCTTTTGGACATATATTACCTGTAGACTTTCTGAATACAGCAAAAATACCAGTGAGCCTATAGATCTGAGGGTGAATGCAGCTGTGGAATTAAAATGTATGTGTTTATTGTATTTAGTTATTGGCACTTCTATATGTTATGTGTTTTAATATGTTGTACAAATTAGCACCATATTGATACAAATCCCAGGCATTTCAAAGCCTGCCCAAGCAACCCACATCCTCATCATTGTGGGCACAATCGGCTTAATTTATAAAAGCATCCTCCACGTGTTGTACCACATTCAAACATATGTTGTGATTAATTAAAAATAACATTTATCCTCCAAACATTTATCCTCCAAATTGCAGTAATATTTTGTTAGAAAAGATTTATTAACTGTTATTATCTTAATCCAAGGTATCGGTGCTGTTTGTATCTTCTTTTTTTCCCCTTTTCATGTTTTATATAGTGATCACAGGGCAAGATGAAGCCCATGCTCTTGTCCTCTCTCCTCAAATCCTGAAGCCTCAATTTTTCTATGTTTCTCTGTCTCTCTTCAGGACCCCAGAGCAGTGTCCCAGTGTGGTGTCTCTGCTGTCAGAGAGCTACAACCCTCATGTTCGCTGTGGTGCTGCCATGGCTCTGGGCATCTGCTGCGCTGGGACAGGCAACAAGGTGAGTGCCTCCTCCTTAACCCCCCACCCCCCTTTACTTAACTTGGTTACCTTACCTTACCTTTATCTCTCATGGTATTCAGCTGCCTTTATTCCAACTCAATGTTAAAGTGTCAGGAACTTCTGAGTTTTGCCAGCAGCTTCACATTGATATCACACAAAGAAAGATTAAATAAAATAAAAAAATAATAAATAAAATAAAAGCCTATTTCTAATAAAGCGGTGGTTCTCTAGTTAGTTGAGGTTCAAAAGGCCTGGCCACTATTTGAGAATTTATGATGTCTGTGATCTTCCAGCTCCCATTAAAGACACAATACACAAGAGTGAGCTGTACGGAAAAAAATGTTGCATCACATTGCCACACAAATAGCCTTAAGCCTGTTTTGCTAGTAATCTCTTCCAAGTTATAAATAATGAGTTCTTATTTAATAACATGTCTGCACAAGAGCATACTCCTGTTGGAATCAGTGTAAGGCTGTGTACCAGAAATGCTTAGATAGCTTTTTTTTTTTCATCCACATAAGCAGTATTGGCCCTACTGTCCTCATTTATTGTGTGCTTTCTTTGTCTTTTGGCTTAATATGTGCATCACTGATGCAAAGATCACCTATTCTGCACAAACTCCTCTGTGAGGGGACTCACTTTATTTAGCCCCTGCAGAATTGGCTGAGAAAAGATTGTTACTTTTCCCTTGTCAGATGTAGTGATGCATTCAGAACAAATAATTCTGTACAAAAACTAGAAACCATGAACTGGGTGTGAGAGTGTGGCTAAAATATAGGTTGTAATTATCCCCAGTTGATCCTACAAGACTATTGCTGTCTCAATTTGCATACTTCCATACTCACACTCGCACCCTCCACGGTCGCCATTTTGGCTATGTGGTGGAATGGGAGGGACAAGCTGTATTTTGACACTTGTGAAAACAGCGACTGTGGAAGGAGAACACATCGACATTGTGCTAAATTGTGGCAGTGTTTGATTTGGGACAGCACTACCCTTTTGAAATTCACGCACTACTAGAGGGTCGGCACAGAGGAACTTATAAATTGTGGAAAGTTCTTGTAACATTTGCTGATAAAATGGCCTAAATTGGCTCACAGTCGTCAGGCTGTATCTTGTCATCATGTTTGGGTTCATTGGAGTCTGAAAAGGAGAGTGAAGAAGACAGAAGTGTTGTGTGCTGCCAGTTGCTGAGTTGTTTAACTATGTGGGTTGATGAGTCTCAGGTGGCTTAGCCCAAGTAGAGTCATGGCTCATTGCACCCTGAGCCTTGGAGCACTAGAGTGAGTGTTTTGGACCAGATCAGACAGAGGCGTTCTACAGAGCTGATCAGCTCCAAAGCTCCAATGCTTGGTTTTTCCGGAATAAGACCATAAGCACATTAGGTCCTTGGTGAGAGTAATGATGTTGTGGCAGGAGAAGTGGGTCACCTATTTAGATGGAGCATATTCCTTTGCCATCATTTGTATACCTTGGGCTTTGGATATTTTTACTAGACAAGTTGTATACGTAAAAAAAAAAAAAAAAAAACTGCACAGGAAAGCCATTTTGGCCTTTCACCGAACAGTTCGGCTTGTTCGCTGAATTAGATGGAAACATTTTTCACCATTGTAAATTTTATGTTAAACACCAAACAGACTCGCAGGAACCGTTTCAGTACACTGTCATGTGATACGGTTTTATAAATATGTATTGAAATGGAAATTATGTGGTGGTAAAGCATGTTCTGCACGGTTCTATTTATTTACACAAGCCTCTAGCCAGTTTTTAGCAGTACTGAATTGCAACCTATGAAAAGACTCAACTCTCATTGAGGCAAAAGTCTGTAGAAAACGGTCGACAACTGTACATGGATTAAGAGGATCTTAAGCAACCACATTTTGTGTCGACCTGCTCTGCTGATTGGGCCTGACAGTAAATACCCTCAATTAAACCCCCTGACAACCTATCAGGAACAGGATGTGGTGGACTGGTGTTGGCTTTACACTCTGACTTATCATCCCTGTACGAGGCTTTCTCAGCCAGCTGAGTCGAGAGCATTGATGAAACATGGTTTATTTTACCTCCACTGTCATCATCCTAGTTTGTTTCTCTTTCCTCTGTGGAGCTGACACCCCCCTCTGAGTCTAGTGGTATGAGTTACAGCCATTACTGCTCAGCAAGAACAGAGGAAAGAGCAGAATTACAAGGGAAAAGAGTAGGTGGTCCTCACTCACTTCTTCATTCACAGCGATCATGGGAGGAAATTGAAGAAGGCAGGGCTTTTCGTAACTGTTGTTACTGTTGTCCCAGGCAACCAGATATGGATGACACTAATTCCATTAATTTGCATGGTCTGGTTGCCTCTGTTGATAATCCCTTTCCTGTATTTAACCAAACAGAAGCGCCCCTGTTGCACTGATCTGCTCTGTTGGGAGTGGCTACCACTACTACAAGACTACGGATGATTTAACATAGCTCATTATTCTGTTGTTGTAAAGTTATACTAATTAGTATTATAATTACTTATTTCTTCCTCAGCGTGTTGATGAGTGACAAAAACAAATGAACCATTCATCTCTGAAATATCACTCCCAGATTACAACATAAAAATATGGAGCCATTTTGCCTTAAACTTTTAGCAACCAAATGCTGGTTTTCAGTCAGGCAACCAGTTCTAAAACTTACGGTTGGGCTGTTCAGGCATTAATATATCATTCTTAACACAGCCCTACGTCCCATTTCCTACACTGTGTCAATGGTAGTCAGAGGATGATCATCATTCACTTATTTATCTCCCAAAGGTTTTTTCCAGCTGATGACCCATTCATATAAAATGCTTTCTTTTTATATTTAGATTATCTGTGCCTGTTCGCCCTCAAGCAGGTTTTTAGATGACATAGTTTCTAGTGTGGCACATTAGGTCTGCAATTACTCTAGATCTTTGTCTGAAGTAAATTCTAGAGTAAAGGAAATTTAAAGAGTTATATGCACTTGGCCAGTGAAATTGCCTCGTCTATTTTGTAATTAGAAAACTTTAGCCAATTGCACAGCTCTCCTTTTTGCTCTCCATTGCTGGTCCTAATTTTCAGCGAAGATGTCAAATGAATACTGCAAAGTCATGACAGATCAGTTTCTTTATCCACTCCACCTTCAAGAAGCTGGGCCTTTTATTAAAACTTTGATCTTTTTTTAATGTTATGCCTTTCAATCCACAGGAGGCCATCAATCTGCTGGAGCCCATGACCAATGACCCAGTAAATTATGTGAGACAGGGTGCCCTTATTGCCTCTGCCCTCATCATGATCCAACAGACTGAAGTCACCTGTCCAAAGGTATGTGTGTATTTTGTTGGTGAAGACTTGTCTGACATGCTTCTCAGTTATCATAGTGATAACAGAGTTGGTCAAAGATTTAATGTAGTGTATAAATATAAAACACTAGAGGATTTCCTTTTTGAATAAGACCCAGTTTATGAAAAAGGTATGGAGTACAAACAATACTACCCTGTTTTATGTCTTGGTGACGTGTTGGTTATCTGCAAAATAAACAAGCCTGCCTCAGTGTCTCTGAGAGTGATGCTCAGTACCACTGAGACCTGAGTAAAGAGTGAGGGTAAAGAAAGGTTTGACTAAAAGCAGAAAGCATCAGAATTGTGAAGACAGAAGGATAGACGTCTGTGTCATGGAGGACCGGCCAGTGACTAGTCCAGGCATAAATTTATGCACTGACCGTTGAAGTGCCTCATACTTTATCATAGAGGTTTAAGATATGCCATGAACATCTTCAAAGACTCCTGATCTGCAAAGCAACATTCCTTAAAGCTCAAGGCGGTATGCAGGCTTGTGCAAGAGACACTTTTTTGTTCAAACTGTGGAACATCAAGAGGTATTACATCCATGACTGTTTATTTCAAAGTGCCAGTCTTTGTAATTTCCAGCTCTGTTTAGCAGTTGTAGACAACAGTCTTAGATCTCTAGTTTGATTGGTCTATTTGACAGACAATGAACCAGCACAGTGTTTACTAAGTGTCACTCAGACTATTGAGTTTTGTTGTCATGGGTACTACACCATCGTCATTGGTGTTGCAATGGTGTCATGGCTGTGTTGTGAATGTTCTGCTGTTAGTGTGCAAATTACTTTTCACATTTAAACATATAACTTCCCCTTGGCACAGACTGACTTGACATTTAAAAAACCAAACCATATACTATTTCTGTAGTTTTTAAGAGCATGTGGGAATTCTTAAACATTAATTGCATTAAAAAAATTCACTCTAAAAAGCTAGGTTTACTTGGTAGAGCTGTGTTGCATAGGATTCCCCAGAGTCGAGGTTTAAAGTCAGTGTTTTTTGTTTAGACTGAAATGTTGCTAGTAAGCAACTATATTATTTTTTATTGATGTATTTCGAGAAATTCAAGTCCCTATTATGTACTCCAATTCTTGAATTCAAAGAAAGCAAACTATTGTTGATTCAGAGTAGCATAACACAAATAAAATGTTGCGGTCAGCCACTAGTGTCACACCAGTAGCTGTGGGCTTTTCATCAACATGTTCTCCATCCCTGCATTTTTTTTAGGTGAACCAGTTCAGGCAGCTTTATGCGAAGGTGATCAACGACAAGCATGATGATGTTATGGCCAAGTTCGGCGCCATCTTGGCCCAGGGAATCCTTGATGCAGGTTAGTAGCCGAACAGTAACAACAAGACACATTTACCTGTTTATACAGACTGGTAGTTAGAAATATGGTCTGATAACTGGAAAGACACTAGTTGGATCTCCTCAGAAGGCATGGGTTTATCATTTTATGTCCCTGACAAAGAGATCAGAATGGTATGTGGTTCTGCTTCCTGTCCCTGTGCTTTCACTCATCATGGGTATCCCAAAAGTCCCACATTCTTAATTACACAGTAAATCAAGTGAACTGCCCTAACTGTAATGTGGGTTTTCTGGTTTTGTGTGTGTGTGTGTGTGTGCGTGCGTGTGTGCGTGCGTGCGTGCGTGCGTGCGTGCAAGCTCCTTATGATCAAGCAAATACAGCGTAACCTTCTTTGGCTGCCCACCCGTGCACTGTGTCTCTGGAACAGATCATGCTAAGGTGCATTAGTGCCTGGCGGTCCTACCTCAGCTCTCAGCCCATATGGCCTGTTGGTCTCCCCCTGGTGATTACTGTTTGTCTGATAGTCTCTGTGTTTGTGTGTCTGTGCGGGTGTTTGTGGACACAAGCACGCGTTTGTGTGTGTGTGTGGGGTCCCAGAGAGCTGCACATCATCACATGGAGCGCTGCACACTCACATACACAGAGAGCACACCCATATTCCCATGTGTACACAAACCTTCAATGCGGGCAGGAGCAGAAACCCATTTTCTAGCACCAACATAAGACCCTGTGTGCTAAGCCAGAAAGAAACCAGCTCTATTTACACACTTCTGTCTAAATACACTATCAGGTGTTGCAACCTTGTGGTAGTTCTAGGACCTGATAGGCTTCTCAAATAACAATCTCAAGTATTTGCACGACAACTTGAAGTGGTAAGTGCAGTGTATTTGTTTTTGCAATGTTGTGACTCATCACTGTTTTTCAGCACTCATGAAATTGCCTCTTGAATAACTCCGCCCCTCCTGCAGCACTATTTGATGATGATTTGGTTCTGAGCAGATTAGCCGTCTTCATGACAGACAGGACATCAATCATATATCACATCAGGCACATTAACTGCAATAAACTCAGGCCAACATGCCAAGATAACTCTGTCTGAGACCATCCAGACAAGCCTTTACCACCTGTGTCATTTTTCAGACTGTAGGTGCACTCCCAGCTCTCCCTCCTGCTCTCAAAGCCAAACTTCAGTTCAGTGTGTAGCTTACAGCTTAATAATTACATTTGAGCAGGAAACTAGACACTCTGGTTTTCAATGTCAGACATGCTCAAGCTCATGCAGTGTGAATGTTTTAGTATTCTGGTTCTTGTAAGGAGTTAGGAGCATTTGAGGTGCAAAGGTAATTGTATTTAATTTGATGGGCGGAAGCCATTAGAGAGCAGTTTCATGATCTCTGGTGCTCATTACCAAGGAAATGTCAGGCACTGCTCATTCTCTCACACTCTCTGTATCCATCTCTCTCTCGTCCATCCCCCATTTATAGATTTTCCCTCACTGATTGATACAGTCCATTAATTAGCTTTAATTAGAGTTTTTTTCTCTCATGCATTTAGTAAAACATGTCCCATTGTTTCATCTTTTGAAACTAAAACAACAAGTAGGCCAGTTGCTGATGTTGTCCCATTCTGCTTTGAGGAATCACTGCTATCACTGTGCCTCCCTCACCAACTCCTTGGAATGAAAATTGCTCCACCAAAATAAGAGTTGGCAAAAACAGTGGGTGGGGGGAACCTGCAAGTCAAGTGCTCTCAACCTCTTCTCAAGTTTTTAAGAGACTCTTAAGTGCCAAGTTGTAGTCCAGCGAGCAGACCTCATGACTCATTTTGGCCAACATTCAGTTTGTCTGGCTGGAATGGTTTCAACACTGCCTCAGATGTTGAGATAAGGCCCCATTATTAAATCATCTCGGTGACCTCAGAAAAGAGTGGGTGCAAAGCAACACAATGGCAGATGATGAAACTGGTATTGTTTAGGCTGATTTCATTTTTAGTCGGAACGACTACTCCCTAGTCACCTAAGCCCTTTTTAAAGGAACGTTTCCTTTTATCCCCCAGAAATGACAGATTGACCATAGATGCTATCCTCTCTTCCTCCTCCTCCCTCTGTCTTCCCTTTTGCGGTTCCTCCCTTCTGTTTGTCCCAGAAAGACCAAGGGAGGTGTGTTACTCTTTTGTACTGCTTCAAGGGGCCCTTGACCCCTGTTTATCACCGTCTTTTTAGTCTGCTCCACTGTCAGACGTAAATTGACCCAAGTACTTATTTGGTAGAGCACACACTTCCACCATGAGTGGCCACGGTAAGGAGTTAACTATTGTACAGAAACCCCAAGAAATTTGTTTTTTTAGTTCTTTGGTAAATTTATTAATCAAATCCTAATCTAACATCTGTATCTGGAAACACTGTTGCAGTAATCCCAAAGGATGCCTTTTATTTCTCTGGAATGATAAGACATAATGATAAGAGAATTTGCAAACTACATGTGAAACAAACCATCAGGTACACCTTAAACTAATTTAGTTAATTTAGTTTACTCGCATTGATATCAATGGAGTGTGCATAACACTTGAAACACTTCTAAATATACCATAATTTAATACCACAAACTGCAGTCTTAAGAATGACCACACAGTTGAAAGAATGCCTCTTTTAAAAGTTTCAACAAAACTGAACATTATAACCTTCATGGTAGCATTTATTGCAGGACTATTTTTTGACTGCATTCATCTCAGTGAGGTGTACCTAATAAATGTAAATAAATACCTAATAAAGTATGCTTAGGTCTTAGTTCTATGCTTAGTTCCAACCACAAGACTTCCTCTCTGACCTTGGTCCAAAGTCTAAATAAACATGACTGAAAATCGGATTTACCTTTTTTGGGGGAAAAAGACTTTTTGTTAAATATCAAGCTGAAAGGGAGTTCTATATTGTCTGTAACTCCTTCACCGCAGCTGTGAAAGGCATCTGTTATTTTTGGGACAGCTGACACACCTCTTGTGATCTAGATAAATTATGAATCTCCTGTGTAGCTCCAATCTAGTGATAACGAATAGATCCTATTTTTTAAATTTAAATGCAGGATGTTGTAGACAATGCATTCCTGGGTTTGATTGGCTTGCCAGCGTGTGTCTGTAATTTAACTCCTGTCTTGGGATCAATATATCAGACAAGTTGAAGCCAAAAGACAACCTTAACAGGGTGGTGACCATCCTGGTCTACACTGTGATTAAGCTCCAAATTCCTCATCGCACAATTCTTGTGCCAAGTTGCAAACAGTTCATGTAAGTAATGATTGTCACATCAAAGAAAAAGCTGTTTTAACCATTAAATTTTTTTAGATGCTGGTTTCCACAGGGACTCATTGTGTAAACCCTAGCAATGATTTCACCCACAGTTCACATGTGACCAAACTAAAAAGTAAAAATTGAGTACATTTTGCCCCTATGATGAAACTGTCGACATCTGAGCAGTATGTTTTAACTTTTGTATATCAGGGATACGTACAGCTTGCTTGAGGTTTGCTGAGTATGCATGCTCTTTTTCAACCCTGACCTCATTCACATTTTGTACAAAACCCTGCAATTTGTCAAAATTCTCTCGTTAGTTGTTGGTACATAATGCAGCAGCAAGTCTGTTGTGCCAAAAAGGTAACAACACTGCATAGCTTCTGTAAACTGGGTGCTCGCAAATTTTAGAATTAAAGATTTAACTGATCACCACTAAGGCTCATACATATCTTGCAATCTGTTTAATCCATTTTGATCACTATCTTAGTTTGGCACCAGCATTGTGGATCATTTTGTGGCTTAAGTTCAATTAAATTTAATTAAATTTTAATTGTATAGCACCAAATCATAACATACATTATCACAAGGCCTTACAATATAATAGAGAGAAAGCCAACGGTTCCCACAATGAGCAAGCATTTGCTGGCAGCAGAGAGGAAAAACTCCCTTTTAACAGGATAAAACTTCTGACAGAACCAGACTCAGGGTGGGTGGCCGTCCGCCTCGACTGGTTGACAAAGATTAAATTGTTAATCTTCTGTTGCAGTTATTGGAATTGTAGAGAACATGTGGTTGTTTACCAAGTCAGTGGAAAGATGGTAGCAGACAGGTGGTGCGCATTGAAACAAGGACAAAGCTTCTTAAAATGTTTCAGCAAAAAAGTGCAAATATCACAACACAAGTGTATGACACAACTTGTGCAGATAAAGTGAAGTGAAAATTAGCTTCATGTTCACTGAAGCTGTGGCTCAGAACTACATAGTTGTTTCATCTTAGTTTAAAGAAAGAAATTGTACAAGCAACTCTAGTAATGGATAGCCATTTTATTTATGGACTGACGGATAAGAATGTCTTCCTGGGATGTATGAAGTAGGAACGTATGAATGTAGGGCCGTTGTAGAGTTTCATGTGGCAATTGACCAACATCATATAGCTGTCAAACCCTCTCTAACCTTCATGCTTTCTGTTGTCCAGGTGGACGTAACGTGACCATCTCTCTGCAGTCCAGGACAGGTCACACTCACATGCCATCAGTGGTCGGTCTGCTGGTCTTCACCCAGTTCTGGTTCTGGTTCCCGCTCTCCCACTTCCTGTCATTGGCCTTTACACCAACTGCTATAATCGGCCTCAACAAGGACCTCAAGGTACTGAAACGTCTAGATTTGTTGTGATAGATTTGTCAGAAGGAATGTCTATATGTGTGTGTAAAAGCAACCATAAAACCTCACCTTTGTTTTCTAACACAAAAGATCATTTTCATTCTCAGAGCTTCAAAATATCAAGCTAAAAGTCACACAGAATGTCTGTAGAAACTACAGTAAACATGTTATGTAAGGAAAGTTTATGACAAGCTCTCAACAGAGGCAAGCCTCTACATTGTGCTTTATTTTCAGTAATGGCACAGGGTGGAGCAGATTATCCTGCATGTACTGTAGATTTGTCACATAGCAGCAGTTGATACATAATAATATGCATTTGTACCGTGTAAACTGCATAACTACAGTTGACCTGAGGGGTAAAAATATGGCTGCTAAATTTGTCTACTGAATTTGTATTTGGCACCTGCCTTTGTTGCGGAAAATATTTAGCTTCTTGTCTTGATAACAACGGTCACCAGCAGCCTATCCATAATGAGGCCGTCCTGACTGTGGGCCTGTTCTGGCCCCCCGCCACTCGCACACTCATGCCAAGGGATCAGTGTGACATATTAGGGTCTTAAACTGGCATAAGCTGGGCATTATCTCTTCATTACTACCCGAATCAGCAGCACCCATCATCACAGACACATGCACACCTTTGTGTATTGTGCATCCCTAATTTAACAAGGCACTGAAGAATATACTTGGTGTAAAGCCCAACATAAATACACCAGAGATAGTGTGCAGAAGGAAAGTAGGGGGTGGGGTTGCAACAGGTTTTAACAGACCTTGTGCTGCATGCTGCCAAGGCTCGTCAGCACCTGTTTAACTACACAGGACGAGCCTTTACAGACTTTAACTGTCCCTACCTGACAAAGAACATCTTTGCCATTTACCAATTGTTCTTTTTTGGCAAAAAACATGTACCTTAGCCTCCAGACTCTTGCTATACAAGCAAAATCCCTTTGCTGCTATTCAGCCTCCGTAATGCAGTGAAACAGCTGAGTTATGAGGGAATATAAAATAAGATGTCCCCCTGGTCACACATGGTGCTGCACTGCTTCTCTGTTAGACCTCAGAGACAGTTTAAATCACTTAGTTTCAGTGAACTGTTATAATTTGAAGGCTCACACTAAACAGAAGGCATCTGGTATTGCTGTGGCTGGAGATCTTCTTTCATGTTTGTCTAGGTAAAGTTGACAAAGCCCTTTTTCATTTGTACATAAGGTTTCAGCTATTAGAAGAAAAGCATTGTAACTCTTTTGCCTAGCTGGTTAAACAGTTAAAATGTAAATTTAATTTAAAAAACCCAACTAAACGAAGCCAAGGTATCTCCTTCTCCAACCTTTCCTTTAACACTTAATTCACCATTAAATTAAATTTATTTTAATTAATTCAATTTCTCCCAAACTACAGGAGCAAGAAGTGCCAAGTCTTGTCTAGACAAGACACATTCCGTTCCATGACAAGACAAAATAATTATCACTGTCTCACTGTTTCATTCCTGTCTTGATCGTCACAGCAGACTTATGTAGGCAGGTAAATCTCTTGCGTAAAGAGGAAAAAAAAGCAAAAACCTTTTGGACAGATGGTACTAGAGAACAGAAAACATTAGCTCAGCCAATACTGAATGGATATGAAATAAGCATACAGTTTTACTGGTCCTTTGTAATGTAACAAAAATAGACTGTGTGACCAGAATAAGCTAAAATAAGTTCAAATCAGTGTTGAAATATGACATTTGAAACAACCTTAAGATGCCAAATTTTAGAGCAGGTTTTGATGTGACATTTTCTGCTACAAAATACAAAAATGAAAGAGAACTACTGTCTATTATTGTGCTTTTTTCAATTCACATTTAACTTTAGTATTACGTTCGACTCTAGAGCTGAGGTCCTACCCCCTTTCCCAGCTTGCCTGTGTCCCACTACTGTCTATAACTCAGTGGGTTTTCTCTTTGAGAATTTCTCTCATCAGACTTTTTGTAAAGCTGAAATATGATTCTGCACATATCCTCATCTCCAGTAAATGTGTGTTTCTTATTGTGCTGCATCATCATTTAAACTATGGGAAAGAACACGGAACAAGGAAGTTAATAAAGCTAGCTAGGAGAGGAGGCCATACTTCAGCTCTGTGTTTATTTCAGTGAGTGTTTAGTAAAGTTGTGTTAAGGTTACAAAAAAAGACAAACAAGTCTTTCTGGTTGAGTTTGAGATTCTTGACATTGGAAACGGTACTTGACAAAACAGTCTCACCTCAAGGACCATTTAGCCTCTAAATGGACGCTAAGGTTTATTTACATGATTGTTTCCAGACAGCACTGATCATTAGATCTGTCTTAGTCTGTCTTAGCTTAAGATTCCCCATGGAGATTTTGACCTCCAGTATCACTACGGAGCAGTTTTTCTACAGTCCCTGCCTTATTAGCAAGTAATCGGGGATGGAAATGATTTAAGATTCTTTAAAATATTTTGCAAATGTTTCATTAGGAGGGAAATACATTCATCATGTTATACCTCAAGGATGCAAATGGTGTGTTTTGATGAGTAACACTGAAGTAAACATATCTTTTTTATTGTTTGTTTGTCGTTTACAAGAAAACTCCCCAAGGCTAACCCTTCAAAATTAGCATGAAAAACGTACTTACAATAATGATGTTAAAATTACAGCTGAAAGGATTAGTCTATTAATCGGTCAACTTAATCAATAGAACAATAATCAGCAACTATTTCTAAATCAGTTAATCATTTTTCAATCAAAAATGACAAGCATTTACTAATTTCAGCTTCTCAGTTGTGAAGACTTGTTGCTTTTCTCTGTCATCTGTGCTAGCACGCTGAACATTTTTAAAGAGGTCACCTTTGTGATGGACAATTTTCACTTAATAAAATAAATAATCAGCAGATTCACCGATCATGAAAATGGTCCTTAGTTTCAGCTGAACATGTTGATGTTTAGCAGGAATCATTTTTTATCACATTCACCATGCTAGTTTAAACATTTCCCTTCAAACAACACGTCAATCTCATGTGGCTACGAGACTAAAAATCAGGGGATTACCTTGTCTTCAGAATTTATTCTCTAGTGAACAAACTGTATATGTCTGAGTAAGTTTTCATAGCAATCCATCGAATAGCTTCAGAGAGATTTTACTTTTGACAAAAGTGTTAGACCAACCAACACTTCCAACCCCAAAGCTGCACCGGGGATGGAAGTGTGGCTAAAAATCGCCACAGAAGTTATATCAGTTCACTCCCTGAAAGGATGTTAGAGGTCCATCCCCCCTAAAGTGCATAGGACAGTGTGACCATCTTTTTGTCTTCCTGTTCAGATGCCCAAGGTGCAGTACCGCTCCAACTGTAAGCCCTCCACCTTCGCCTACCCACCAGCCCTGGAGGTTCCCAAGGAGAAAGAGAAGGAGAAGGTGAGAACTGAGGCGCCACAACAGATCAGCTTGTTTTGCTTTCCTTTTACTGAAATTATTAGTTGAGGAAAGTTGATCTTGCTTCATATTGATTTGTGAATAATTTCAAACCCTTCCTGTTAGACTCATCATTTTCTTGCCCATTATGTTTATTATTTTAGCATCTCTGGCCTATTTTTCTCAGCTTCATTTCACAATCGTAGATGCTCTTGAAGAAAGTAATGAAAGACCAAGCAGCGTTTATTTTGTGGTTGACTAGTTTTGTACATTTTAAGCCATGTTTGTAGAAGCTCTGAGTGTCTATGGTATTGTCTTACATTGTGGAAATGTCTCCACACTCTCTCTGCATGGCAGGTATCCACTGCTGTTCTCTCCATCACAGCCAAAGCCAAGAAGAAGGAGAAGGAAAAGAAAGAAAAGGAGGAGGAGAAGATGGAAGTGGTGAGTGAAAATGCCCAACACTCAAAAACCCTCTTCTCTCTCAGTACTAATGATCCTATTTTATTTCTTTATTTGTTTTCTCTCATTCCATTTTATGACATTTTCATAACTCCAGCACATACTGTCAAAACTTCCACAAACTGTATATGTTTGATAAGAGTCCTGATCTGAACACAGTCCATTGTTAGTAATATAAAAAGTCATTAATTTTATTTTGTTTGTTTGTGTCCTAAAGGTGGTGTTTTTTATTTAAGCGTTGCATTATTATTATTATTTTCTCACCACATACCTTGTCTTGAGTGCAAAAAATCACTCAATACCTTCTGGTTCAGATAAAATAATAATAAATAATAAAATTATCTGAATACCTAATGGGGTATCGTAGGTAAATGACATGCACTTTTTACAGTCTTTTTTTGCTCTTCGACACCATACAGTCTGTCTTAATCTTTTCACTCCCCTACGCCCAGTGTTAAGACAGACTCTGTCAGTCCAGAGCCAGTGTTACTTTCATTGGGATCTTCTCTGGGCGTTAGCAGCCTGTTTGATCTACTCTGCCACGCTACATCTCAGCTCTGGTGCTGAGAGACAATCCTGGAAATGTCCAGCGTGCTCACATCTCAGGCTTTTGATTTTATTTGGCTTAACTCATTGAGCGTTAGCCTCTCCTTCAGCTGCCATTTCAAACTTTGGTCAAACGGTTCAGAATTCACTGGTTGTTATTTTTCTGGATGGTTTTGTAAAGCTGACTGTCATTTCTACATTTCTCTCTTATTTCTACACTCGCTTTATCAACACTAAAATATATTCAATACAATGGTCGAGATGGAAATGGAAAGAGAAAGAAAAATGTAGGATACCGATCGTATGTGGTTTACACAGTATTAAAATGAATATTGTACATTCATTTTGAATAAAAAAAAAAAAATGTATGTACACAATCACAATTGTCTCACAACATCTGCAGGAGATGATGTAGTTTGGTCTTGAAATACAAAACTTTTTTTTTTTTTTTTTTTTTTTTATCACTACCTCCCGTGGCATTTCATCTCTTTCATTGTATGAGTTTCCAGTGTTGACCTGATAGCCCAACAAATCACCGGCCATCAAGGGCACCAGGGCGCAGGAAAACACTGAATCACAACATGAACCAGAATTTATTGCTCATAATTCCTGCAAATAATGTCAAATTTATACTAGAAAAATAGATTCTCATTGTGGTGTAAGTATGGTGGATTTAGACTCGTCATTATAGTGCATCATCAGCAATTTCTCTCAAGAAATATCTCAATGAAATTGATTTGGGTATTTTATACACAAATATATACAAATTATAAAATACTTTAAAAGAGAGAAATGTAAAAATAAAAGGTATATATAAACCACAGAAACAGGCAATACAGCTGCAGAGTCAACAGGGACAAGAACAGTACAAGTAAGCACTGTAGCCCTGATGCAGAATGCTGATTTTCTGCCACAGGAGGTCCTGGAGGGTGAGAAGGAGAAGGAGAAGAAGGATGAAGAGAAGGAAAAAGAGAAGAAGAAAGAAGCAGAACCAAACTTCCAGCTCCTGGAAAATCCGGCCAGAGTGATGCCAGCTCAGCTCAAAGTCCTCAACATGCCAGAGACCTGCCGATACCAGCCCTTCAAACCGGTAACAGCACTCTTTGTTTGCCAATGTGTTTGTGTTCCCAGCTAAAGATGATTTAAGTGGCCTTAGAAAAAGTCTCTCACCAAGAGTGCTTCAAATGAGACAGTAATGGTTTGTTCAAATAAAAAGTTAATGAAATAACGCGTCACCACCAAGAGCTTGTCGATTTGACTAAAATGGCTATCTTAGAACATTTAAACACTTTATCAGAATAACTTTTAGTTGAACAAAGAAGTTATTTCTAATTTAATTTTGGCCCCAAGGGCCACAGAAAGGACGATTTCATACCTGTAGTTTGGTTCACGTGATCTAGACTAAAGACTTTTGGAGTTGCTCTTTAAAGAACTTGTATGTGTAAATTAACCTGCTCATAAAGAATAAGTACTAAAAGACATCAACCAGCAGATAGATTTAATTGTCATTTAGCTTTTGAATTTTGAAAGAACTTGGCATTTTTTTGTCTTATTAATATCTAGGTCCACTAACTTGGTTTTATAATATACCTTATATTATAAAACCAACTTCTAATATGTCAACAGTAAATGGAAATTTGACAATGCCAAACTTTCTGCATCAAAGAGAAAATGCTTCTCAAAAGAATCGGCATGTAACAGAGACATACAGCAATCATCTATGGAGAAATCATCTAAGAAATAGATTAAAGTACTATACCATGGCTTTCCCAAATAAGGTGTTAAATGTACTTATTCTACTTTTTACTACTTCTCTACCACCTTTTTTTTAATTATTATTCATAGCACCATTATATCTGAGAATTCTAGGGGAGGCACCTGAATTGAAACATTTAGACACAATAACAACCAGAATGTACTTAACATGAGTTTAATGATATTTAACAATGTAAAATTATCTCTGAGAGGAGTTATCCCTTTTAAAATGAATCATTCAGATCAGGATCCAGCCTGTTGGTTGGTTTTGGCCTCTGCCAAGTATCTAGAAGTCTAGAAACTCCCCTGTCCTCAGGCCTATAAACCAGACCACTGCGGTCCTGCTGTAAATGTTAACAGTTTTCCGTATTAAATAGCAGAACGACGTGCAGTCACCCAATGAGCACTCACCCCAGTCCTGTAAAAAGGAAGTACTGTTTGATTTTGTGTCCAGCTTTGCTCAGAGTATTACATTGTGCGACTTATTGTATCAAGTGCCAAAATGGTATCTTTGCTTGACTAAAGTTTTGTAATGCCGCACTCCTTTTAAGGCTTTGTTTTTACACTCAAAGACGGATTTAGGAAGTGAAGAGGTTTTACAGACTTATCTTGAAATCTGGTCAATGTCAGGAGGTTTATTGAAAGCCTATTATGTGAATCAACTTCAATTAATATAAAGTTTCCTGTCTTTGATTCTTCATTGGAGCTGAAAGACTTCACAAATTGTTATTTTTATACTCCACTTTAGAGTTTCATTCAGAACAAACTGCCCTCAAAACCACTCAGTACACATATTTATGACCTTTACTTTTGAATGAAGTAATCCTCCCAAATCCTTTTTTTGTCAGTATTTTTCATTTGTCCACATTTGTTTACCTGCTTTATGGTTGTACTATTATATTAAGTTGAAATATTGTATATACTGTGGATTATGCATCATTACATTTCTTGTTACAGTAGTTTATAGCTCATTTTGGTTCTGTGCCCCGTTGAAGATTAGTCTGGCCCAGGGTTTTAAACAATGTTAATACTTTAAGAGGAAATTCTTACGGCTGCGACAAATTTCTCCACTTTACCTTTTTTACGGCTGCATCACCTGCTTTCTGCTTAGTCATTGTAGTTTAGCCAGACTGTAGCACAGCAAACTGTAAAAGGCTGAGTTAAATTTCTTTCCAGCTATTACATAACCATGAGATAACTTACCAACAGTGAAAAGTGAGATGTAAACAATTACTTCTGACTTTGAGCGAGGATACTTTAAACATAAATATCAAAATTATATATCAGCCTATCTTGTCCTTTTGCTCGATGCTGATTGGTACTTTTGTCACCAGCTCCATACAGGTGGGATCATCATCATGAAAGACACCAGTGAGGAGGAGGAGGAGCTGGTGGAGCCTGTCTCGGCTCACGGCCCCAAAATCGAAGAGGAAGAGCAGGAGCCAGAGCCCCCTGAGCCTTTCGAGTACATCGACGAGTAGAAATGTTCTCACAGTGAAGGTATGTTCACAGAAATCATTCCCAAGCCTTGTTATTCATTCATAACTTAAGCAACAAGAAGTGTCGGCTGATGTTCACCACACTGGTTTTGTTTTCCACATTTGTCTGTCCCACCTGTTGCATCACTGTGTTTGGATAATCTTAGAAAAAGATCCAAAATGTCTTACATTTTTAGTTTGAAATCGTTTGATCTTAACTGAAGGTCTTTAAAGCTTTTTTAGCACAGTTACATATAACGTTTTGTTTTTAAAATTTGGTGGTTAAGAGACAGTTTTCCATCCCAGTCAAATGTCAGCTGATATAGGTTAACCAGTCATACATTAAAGCTGAGACTTGCAGACCCAGAGTTTTACAACAGCATGAGCTTCACAATAAGCAAATGAAACCAATCAGAGTGTGTATAGTGTGTCACTGATCTCCAAATACTGTTCTGGCTTGAAGACGCTCCCATATAGCTGTCAGACATTTTTCTTAGGAAGTAATTCTACGTGATAAGACATAATGCAAGTCTGTCCTGCTGGTTCCAAGCCTAACCCAGTTTCACCCTTCACTGACTAAGGAATGTAAACGCCTCTGCCATCTCAAAACACCAGCTCACAGGGCAAACCTTCTCACTGCACTCACCAATGAAGCTGGGTGCTTAATGATTCCTGGCTGCTTATCAAGTTTGTGTTGGATTGGCTGCAGCCTGCCTCCTGTGAAGGAACTTGCTATGGTGTGTGATGAGACCGATGAGGTGTCAATGACCAAAAAAGGGCCTCTGAGCACACTATGTCATCTCTTTATGAAGTTCGAGTGCTGTGTGACAGATTAAACACTGCAGATATCAGTTTTAGGCTGACTTTATGGGTTAGGCAGCACAGCGGGTGGTTAGAGTGACCGAGTCATTGTTTGAAGGACACAGGTTTGATGCCCAGAATCCAAACATATCCAGTCACAGTGCCCTTGCACAAATGTTTTCTGGTTCTTAAGCCCCTACACAGTGGTGGTGTTTTCAGCTCTTATATTTTTCAACAATCACATCAACTCTGCAGATTCAACAAATATTATTTTCTTCATTAATATAAGTTTGTCATTTGGTAAACAATAAATTATTTATAGTATACAACATGCCAAAGAAATTGCTGCATTATAATTCACTAACTCAATAAATACGCTTTAATAAATATTATAATTCATAAATGTTATTATATTAAGCTATAAATGTTTTTATTTCTATTTTTAACACAAAGAGCACTGTCTTTTACTGCATTATCTTTGATTGATGATCAGTATTGGTATCTTTTTAGGAGAATTTTTATATATTAAATAATTGAATATTTAAAATTTTTACCTGGAATTGGGAGCCTTTTTTTTTGAGTAATAGTAGTAACAGTAGTCTGCGGTCTTCCTGATAAGCTGCATACAGCCCCAACAACCTCCACTGAAAAGCTAGAGCAATTTGTATGTTGCTTAAAAGCCAAGTCCAGGACAAAAAAAATTGTATAAATCACTCAGTTCTCCGTGTAAAGTTTAAATGCTGTGAGCACATGGTAATAACTGAAGGTAACTCAGATAAGCATTTGAACATTATGATCAACTCAGAGATTTTTCCATCTGAAATTTGGTGGTTAGACTGTTAAGAGGACACGGTTAGTGCTGTTTTAGTTTGTTAATGAAATGGAATTTTGAAAAGTGAGTGGGATATGTCCCATCCATCCCAAGTGGAAATTTTTATTATAACTGGAAAACTTTTCTGAAAGCTTCCTGACTTAATGCCCATTAATGGTCCAAGTGTCTGAAGACCAAACAAACATGAAATCCTCATGTTAGCCAAGGCAACAGGTCCCACTTTTGTCATCTATTCAGTAAATTTTGTTCCAACAAAAATGTCAAATGGCTTAAATTCACAATAAGGGATGGAACAGTTTCTTTTTTGACATGGTCATCATTAATAATCAAATGTTTGCTTTAAATTTTAATATTTTTTTCTGGGTTTTTTATTATTCAAATAGAGTAAATCACCTCTAATCAGCATGTTTTCTTTTCCTCCTCAGGCATAAGAAGAAGTGAGATCTCAGCATGTTGGTCCAGCGTCTCCCCTCTGTGCATCCATCTATCCACCCCACCCCACCCCACACTTTACTTTCTCTTTTACACGTTTCTTTCCTGTTCTGGCTCCTCATTTGCCAGACGAGGAATGTTTTACATTCTCAAATTGTAAAATTTTCTGTCCGTAAAATAAAAATGATATATATTGGAGAGACTGGAGAGTATGTGTTTATTTGAGTAGATATTTCAACAGGCATGCGGTGAGGGAATCTCTCTAATCCCATACATTTAGACTGGTTTACATTTTCTGCACTCAGCAGCAGCTGCTGCAGTCCACCCAGCAGTCTCTCTCTGTACAGTGAGCTTAGTCTACTGTATATATACTAAACAACCCTGGGAAGTGGTGGTGGTGGTGAGGGGGGGTGCCTCCAGGAGAATAACTCTCTGGGAAGCTTGACAGTCAAAAGTCAAGAAAACAATTGTTTTTACAAGTTTTTAAAATTGCTCAGACGTGCTACTAAAATGTACGAAATGCATTCCAGTGAGACATAAAGAAAAACTTCAAGACACTTTCTCTGTTTGAACATTAATTTTGTCTTTTGTTTACTTGTACTTCAGATTAATTCAGTGAGTTCTTCTATGTGAGCCCTTCTGTCTGAAACCTTTGAAAAGATTTTAATTTGAAATCAAATTAAGGAGTATAGTATTTAAAACCAGCTCAGTTTTAAATATAAAGACTTAACTGTGTAAGCAATTGCCTAATTTAGCAATTAGCAATTACTCAATATAGCAATTGAGTAATTTTTATCATAAAAGAAAAAAGAACACATTGGCATTGGAAGACTTAATAAAAAAACAGGTGTTAAAAAAAAAAACTTTCAATAAAAAAAAAAAAATGAATTGTTACATTAAATTTTTTAATTGATTAATTTATTATTGGTAGTTATATTATCTTAGAAAAAAAATTGTCACTGAAAAACACAAAATCAAAAGAAAATAAGATAATAAGATTGTTGTATTTTTCACTGCAGCTTTTTCTTTGGTGGCAATTAAATTTTTTTCAATTACTAAACTGAAATTATTAAGTGTTTTCAGTGCCAAAGTTTCTTTTCAGTTGAGGTGGTGTTTTCAGTGCTCTATAATGATAATGTCTTATTAAACTGGCTCATTGTCAAATTAATTTTTTTCTCTTTCCTTTCATAGAATTATTTTCTGAACCTAATGCTTAACTACTTTGTTTCTTTGCAACTGAATCTTAACAGAGGGCTAAGCTGAGGTGTTAGTTTGGGTTTATAGATCGAAAAATTCACCATCAGTAAAAACTTCAATCCAAACATCTTCCTTGTAAATAGACTCAAGTCTGCAGGAGAAATTACTTTATTTTCTTGTGGTTTTTGGTCTTTAACCCGAGATCAAGTTTATCCTCTTCAAGTGACCAGTTTCCTCAACCTAAGTATGATTATATTTGGTAAATGAAGCTTCATGTGGAAAAGTGGTTTGGGAGGTGGTCAGCAAATGATAACACAGGCAGTTGCTTTCTGCATGAAATGTGTTGGAATGCCTCTCGTTTGCTTCTTAATGCGTAAGACTGGTGGAAAAACATCTCTGCTGTGAAGTAAGTGGTCGTCAAAGATGATTTGCTGCTAGTTGATTCCCATCAGAAAACCAGCATATGTACATTTTGGCCAGACATTTAGTCTAATCAACTCCTCCCTTCACATTCCCAGATATTTGGTCATGAAGGGCAGTTTAACAACTCCACAGTCTTTCCGAATCTTTCCTCATCTTGGTCGTCTAGGAATGAAATTGTCTCAGGTCTCTGACTTTGAACCTAACAAGCAAATCCATCATCATTATCACTCAGCATGTGATGCAAGGAAGTAGAAGAAGAAGCATCTGCTGTTTGACTGATGCAGAGCTGGACCCCCAGCGAGCAGGTCCGCATCTGATTCCACACATCCTAAATATAGAGACTTCTGAGTCCACATGGATGAATTTTGTATTACAGGATCACATTCCTGAAGATGCTGTAACACCATGTAGTCCCCATAGGAGGGAATGTTTAGTCATACTGAAAGCCCTCCCTCCTTTTCCACACTCTTTTCCAGCTAAAATGAGATGAGGTCTGCTGCAGCCTTCATTTCCCGTATGTCCCTGTGAAACCCGGGTGGGATCTAGATTTATCTGTCTGGGTGTGGAAAATCTCCCTCTCCACATAGCCATGTCCCATACTGAAGACTTGTACACTACACACATTTTTCTATGATGGAGTGGACATCGTCTTCATTCCTCTGTTTCTCCGCCTGGCAAACTAACAGGTGAGAGGAGCCATTCATCCACCAAAGAACCTTGCAAAGCTTTCCATCATTTTCACGTTTCTTACAGGAAAGCGGTTTTGCAGCTCTGTATCCTCCATTAGCGCCATTCTTCTACATCTAAGATGCCAGTATTCTTTTAGATGAATGTCTTGGTAGAGGTCCCGGATGTGTTGGTGCTCTATGCAAACTCTTATTCAGACCCCTCAGCAGTTTTTATGCCTCCACGACAGTGACCGAAGGCATTAAGTTTACTGCCTCATTTCCACACGTGTCCGTAATTCTATATAATTCACAAAATATGCCCTCTAGTGTTCAACGTAAGGGAATGTATTTCTTTACAGGTGGATCAAACCTATAGAAATGTTAAACTAATAGTTAAACTAACTGAAATAGTTAATTCATTAGTTATAGTAATAGTTAATAGTTAATTAGTTAAGTCTACAATTACAGAATTTCATAGTCAAATGAAGAGTCCGCCACTAAAGTTCAAAGTTTTTAAAATACTCAGGACAAAGCCAGAATGAAAAAAAGAGATCACAAAGGTTCCCATAGGAATGAATGGACTTACGGAGCTATGCAGAAACGAAGCGTTCGGGTTGCCCTTCCATCTGTCTCTACATACTTGTGAACGTGATATCTCAGAGGGAATGTTTTCAAATTTGGCACAAATGTTCAATTGGACTCAAGGATGAACTGATTAGAATTTGAAGATCAAAGGTCACCTCACAAAACATGGTTGGTCATAACACAAGAATTCATACTCTAATTATGACACAATGTAACACAAATGTCTAAAAGGATAAAATGATGAAGTGATGACATTTAATATCTAAACGGTCTAAGGTCAACTTCACTGTGACATCATAATGTTCTCCAAATGCCCTTCTGGCCATTATTCAATGCTGTAACTCAGCCATATTTCCTGCAACTTGAGTTGCCGGTGGAGGAATACAATTGCGAGGCAGCAATTCTAGAAAAACTAAAAATACAGTTGTAAGAAATTTGAAATAATTTAGATATTTTTCTTCTCCACAAGTTTTCAACACAGGCCTGTAGCCCTGTTTTAGCTGTGCTTGCTGTGTGACTATGTTTATGGGCCAGTCCAGACCTTTGGTCCAAATATTGCAACAAATATTGGATAGATTGCTCTGCAATTTGGCTCAGATACCCATGGTTCCGAGATGATGAATCCTAATGACATAATTTTTCCTTTAATACCACCATTAATCACATCAAACCTGTGACCTTGTGCTTACAAATCCATGACTTACCTCTGAACTTGGATTTGTGCATTTTAGGATGTGTGAAAGATTGTCACTCGAAATTCCCCAATGAGCACAAGTGCAAAGCACCATACAAGGCGAAAGGATTGCCTCCTGGTTGCGTCCAATCGTGCAGACTAAGCTGTCGAGAGGGAAATGGAGGCAGGCAGCGGACCAGCAGCGACTAACGTCTGTCAGTAACCTGAAAAAGCAAACATCAAGGAAGGCAGAGGAAGGGGAGAGGGGTGATGGTTTGTGTGAGCAGTCAGAGCATGTAGTCACCGTCTGTGGATGCAGTGATGGTGACGGTGTCGATGAAAGCATGGAGGGTCAGCTGTCCGTTGAAGCAAACAAGCAGACCCACCAGAGAGCTCATTGGTCAGGTCAGTGAGTGTGTGGCCTGCAGACAGGTCCCAGATAGTTCTTGGCTGGACTCAAGAACCAGCGAGTGATGTGCCGTTGGTCCATGATGGAGCTCTGGACGAGGCAGACCGTTCTGTCTCCTCTGGATGGAGGTTCACACTGAACAAACTAAGGATGTTGTGGATTTTGGCCCAGTGACCTGCAGCTTGTAAATTTCCTTCTATCTTCGATGATGAAAAGATAGACCTCCTACAAGGAAAGCAGCAGACTTTGAAGCAACTTGGAGGGCAGTTGATATAAACAGTTCTTGGGATAATAATCCCAGCTGACTTTTATACACACATTGAGTATTTTTTGTATTGTGATTACTTGTTTCTTCTTAGCCAGTGTGTTGATATGCCACAGGTTCACTTCTTTAAAAGTTACTGAGACAATTAATTCATTAATTAATTAGTTTATCAGTGGAAACTTTTTCAACAACAAAATTGAGTTATGATTCATGTTTAAGTCGTTTATAAAACAAATTGCTAAACATTCATTGTTTCAAGCTTCACAAATATTTGGATTACAATATTAGATTTTTGTGGCCAATACCTCTTGAGCGTTTAAGAAAAAGTCTGATAATGGAATATCAGCCAATATTTGTTTTCTTTAACATGTATTTGTTTTTTGACTTTTTATGCCTTACGTCATTTTTATGGCTTACTATACTATGTCGGTTCTATCACATTTTATGCCTTACTATACTGCCCTACTGTATAGTGAAATTTTTATGCCTTAATGTAATATGAAGTTTTCATGCCTTACTATACTATAAAAATTTTTATGATTTTGTATGCCTTACTATATACTATGATGTGTTTATGCCTTACTTTACTATGTCATTTTGATGACTATTGATGCCATACTAAACTGTCGTTTTTATGACTTTTCATGCCTTACTACACTATGTTGTTTTCATGACTTACTATACTGTAACATTTTCACGACTTATTATACTATGTCAGTTCTATCACATTTTATGCCTTACTCTTCTGTGACGTTTTTATTCCTTACTATACTATGTCAGTGTTATCACTTTTTATGCCTTACTATACTTTGCCATTTTTTTGAGTTTTAATACCTTACTATACTATGACATTTTTATAACTTATGCCTTGATATACTGTAATGTCTTTATGCCTGTACCTATGTCATGTTTATGACTTTTTAAGCCTAACTATACGATGTCATTTTTATGACTTTTTATGCCTTACTATACAATGTCTTTTTTTTATAACTTCTTATGCCTTACTATTCTATGTTGTTTTTATGATTTTTTTCCACTATTATGTTATCATGTTTTTATGACTTTAATGCCTTAATAAACTATGACAATTTTATGCCTTCCTATACTTTGCCTTTTTTTATGACTTTTTATATCTTCCTATACTGTCGTTTTTATGGCTTACTGTAGTGTGACATTTTCACGCCTTGCTTTACTATGTCATTTTTATGACTTTTTATGCCTTACTATACTATGTTGTTTTCATGACTTTTCATGCCTTACTATACTATGACTTTTTATGCCATACTATACTATGTCGTTTTTATGACTTTTTATGCCTTACTATACAATGTCGTTTTCATGACTTTTTATGCCTTACTATACTATGACTTTTTATGCTTTACTATATTATGTTGTTTTCATGACTTTTTATGCCTTACTATACTATTACATTTTTATGACTTTTTGTGCCTTACTATACTATGACGTTTTTATGAGTTTTTATGTCTTACTATACTATGAGTTTTTATGCCTTAATATACTGCAACTTTTTATGGCTTACTATACTATGTCGTTTTTATGACTTTTTATGCCTTACTATACTATGACTTTTTATGCCTATGTTGTGTTTATGACTTTTTATTCCTTACTATACTATGACGTTTTTATGACTTTTTATGCCTTACTATACTATGTCGGTTTTTTGACTTTTTATGCCTTACTATACTATGACGTTTTTATGACTATTTATGCCTTACTATACTATGTCTGTTTTTTGACTTTTTATGCCTTGCTATACTATAACTTTTTATGCCTTACTAAACGATGTCGTTTTTATGACTTTTTATGCCTTACTATGAGTTTTTATGCCTTACTAACATGTCGTTTTCATGACTTTTTATGCCTTACTATACTTTGTGGTTTTCATGACTTTTTATGTCTTACTATACTATGACTTTTTATGCCTTACTATACTATGATGTTTTCATGACTTTTCATGCCTTACTATACTATGACTTTTTATGCCGTACTATACTATGTCGTTTTTATGACTTTTTATGCCTTACTATACAATGTCGTTTTCATGACTTTTTATGCCTTACTATACTATTACATTTTTATGACTTTTTATGCCTTACTATACTATGAGTTTTTATGCCTTAATATACTGTAACGTTTTATGGCTTATTATACTATGACTTTTTATGCCATACTATACTATGACATTTTTATGACTTTTTATGCCTTACTATACAATGAAGTTTTTATGACTTTTTATGCCTTACTATACTATGAGTTTTTATGCCTTACTATACTATGACTTTTTTATGACTTTTTATGTCTTACTATACTATGACTTTTCATGCCTTAATATACTGCAACTTTTCATGCCTTACTATACTATGACTTTTTATGCCATACTATACTATGTCGTTTTTATGACTTTTTATGCCTTACTATACAATGTCGTTTTCATGACTTTTTATGCCTTACTATACAATGACATTTTCATGACTTTTTATGCCTTACTATACTATGAAGTTTTTATGACTTTTTATGCCTTACTATACTATGAGTTTTTATGCCTTAATATACTGTAACGTTTTATGCCTTACTATACTATGACTTTTTATGCCGTACTATACTATGTCGTTTTTATGACTTTTTATGCCTTACTATACTATGTCGTTTTCATGACTTTTTATGCCTTACTATACAATGTCGTTTTTATGACTTTTTATGCCTTACTATACAATGACGTTTTCATGACTTTTTATGCCTTACTATACTATGAAATTTTTATGACTTTTTATGCCTTACTATACTATGAGT
>NW_019524173.1:0-1305 GCF_002814215.2 Seriola lalandi dorsalis
GCATAAAAGGTCATAAAATGATTGACCTTAATAAGGCCTAAGAAGTGAAAAAAACAGTATAGTATAGTAAGGCCTGAAAAGTGAAAAAAAACGGCATAGTATAGTAAGGCATAAAAAGTCATAAAAACGGCATAGTATAGTGAGACATAAAAAGTCATGAACATTATAGCATAGTAAGGCATAAAAACTGAAAAAAACAACATAGTATAGTAAGGCATGAAAATGAAAAAAAAACATAGTATAGTAAGGCTTAAAAAGTGAAAAAATGACATAGTATAGTAAGGCATAAATAATGAAAAAACAACATAGTGTAGTAAGGCATAAAAAGTGAAAAAAAAGACATAGTACAGTAAGGCATAAAAAGTGAAAAAAACAGCCAAGTATAGTAAGGCTTAAGAAGTGAAAAAAAAGCATAGTATAGTAAGGGATAAAAAGTCATAAAAACTACATAGTATAACAAGGCATAAAAAGTCATAAAAATGTCATGGTATAGTAAGACATAAAAAGTCATGAAAATTATAGAGCTTAGTAAGGCCTAAAAAGTGAAACAAACAACATAGTATAGTCAGGCATAAAAAGTGAAAAAAAAAACATAGTATAGTAAGGCATAAAAGGTCATAAAATGATTGACCTTAATAAGGCCTAAGAAGTGAAAAAAAACAGTATAGTATAGTAAGGCGTAAAAAGTGAAAAAAAAAACGGTATAGTATAGTAAGGCATAAAAAGTGAAAAAAAAAACGGCATAGTATAATAAGGCATAAAAAGTGAAAAAAACAGCATAGTATAGTAAGGCATAAAAAGTGAAAAAAACGACATAGTATAGTAAGGCAAAAAAGGGAAGAAAAACGGCATAGTATAGTAAGGCATAAAAAGTGAAAAAAAACGACATAGTATAGTAAGATATAAACAACAAAAAAATCAGCATAGTATAGTAGGGCATAAAAAGTCATAAAAACGACATAGTATAGTAAGGTGTGAAAAGTGAAAAAAACAACATAGTTTAGTAAGGCATAAAAAAGGAAAAAAATGGCATAGTACAGTAAGGCATGGAAATAGAAAAAAACAGCATAGTATAGTAAGGCATAAAAAGTGAAAAAAAACGACAGTATAGTAAGATATAAACAACAAAAAAATCAGCATAGTATAGTAGGGCATAAAAAGTCATAAAAACAACATAGTATAGTAAGGTGTGAAAAGTGAAAAAAACAACATAGTATAGTAAGGCATAAAAAGTCATAAAAACTACATTGTATAATAAGGCATAAAAAGTGATAAAAACGTCATAGTATAGTAAGACATAAAAAG
>NW_019524174.1:0-2111 GCF_002814215.2 Seriola lalandi dorsalis
GGGGGGGGGGCTTTAGTTTAATCCTGTTTGAGGATCTTTGGCTTCAGTTTAGAGTCTGTAATGAGAGCATGACTTTCTGTGTGTGTGTGTGTAAGTGTGTGTCTGACCATGTCACCTGTTGAATCTCTGAGATCATTTGTTTGTCAAACATTGTTTCCTGACTGATGACATCATCGGCCGGCCTCTGATGTCACAGGTGCTGTACTCAGACTAAAAAGAGCAAACAATGATGTAACACAGTCACATATAATAACAGACACAGCACAAACATGTCTGAGCTGCAAAACATTCAACAGAGGAAAAAGAGAGAGATAAAACTGAGACTCTGAACTGACTGAACATCACAAACCAATAATCAATAAATAATCATTAACACGTCTGGAGTTTTATTCAGTCAGATTCAGAAAACAAAGAACAAACTATTTAAAAAATGCACAAAATAATTTACTCAGATTTGTGTTTCTTTGTTTACATGTTAAAATTACTTCAGGTAAAACTAACAGAAGTATTAATCTGCAACACACACAGTGACATGGATCAGTAAGTGGGTTTGCCTGAGGTCTCTATTGCATCAGTCAGAATAACCTGGTTTGGGCCTGCTCTGGTCCAGTTGTTGCTCAGAGATGGTTCAGTCTTAACTTTGGCCATTTATAGTTTGAAGGTTGAGAGTCGACTAAACCTCAACATCCAGACTGAAACATGAGTCACCACTGAAGAACCACAACCTGCAGTTCCCCTAATGACCACTAGAACCTGGCTACAGTGTGGTTCTGCTGTGTGTAGTTCTATAGTCTGTGGTTATACAGTTTGTGGTTCTATAGTGTGAGGTTCTATAGTCTGTGGTTGTAGTATATGGTTGTACAGTCTGTGGTTCTACAGTGCTACAGTGTGTGATCTTACAGTATATGGTTGTACAGTGTGTAGTTCTACAGTGTGTGGTTCTACAGTATATTGTTTTACAGTCTGTGGTTCTACAGTATATGGTTGTACAATATATGGTTGTACCATGTGTGGTTATACGGTATATAGTTCTACAGTCTGTGGTTCCACATTCTTTGGTTCAACACTTTGTGGTTGTACAGTATATAGTTTTACAGTGTGTAGTTGTTCAGTGTGTGGTTCTACAGTGTGTGGTTTTACAGTGTGTAGTTCTACAGTTTGATTCTATAGTCTGTGGTTCTACAGTGTATGGTTCTACCGTATATGGTTCTACAGTCTGGTTCTTGAGGAAGAATATACACATTCTTCAGTGTAGACTTGCTGACACCTAGGAACAACTCTATAATCCCACTGAGTTGGCTCATTGATCCTTTGATCAAGGAGATACTACTTACCTTATCAACCACCGTCTGTCCCCGTATAACACCCTTTCTTCCCTCTTACATCACCAACATCTTACCTGTAGATATGGAGAGCCCCTCCTACCCCCTGATAACTGGAACCTAGGTGGTACACTGCAAGACCTCTTGAGAACATTACCTTTTGTTTCTAACCTCTTTTCCAACTTGTTATGATGTCTGACCAAATTTCTATAACCCCAGGTATACCGAAATAAAGTTGTCTATCCCTTTGTCTTCAACTGTCCCCTGCCCTACACTCTGGATCAGTCTACTGCCTCAGACCCGCTCTGTGTCAGTTGGCTCACCCTTTCCCAGAATACCAATAAACTCACATCACTACAGCAAACTTGGAACTAAGGACTTGAGTGAATTTTCTTCAGCATTCTATAGTGTTTGGTCCTACAGTATATGGCTGTACTGTACTACAGTGTGTGGTTCTACAGTGTGTGGTTCTATAGTCTTCGGTTCTACAGTATATGGTTCTACAGTCTGTGGTTGTACAGTATATGGTTGTACAGTGTGTGGTTCCATACTCTGTGGTTCTACAGTCTGTGGTTCAATAGTGTATGGTTCAACAGTGTGTGGTTGTATAGTATGTGGTTCTACGATGTGTGGTTGTACAGTATATGGTTCTACAGTCTGTGGTTGTACAGTCTGTGGTTCTACAGTGTATGGTTCAACAGTGTATGGTTCAACAGTGTGTAGTTCTACAGTCTTTGGTTCTAGTCTGTGGTTCAACAGTGTATGGACAACAGTGTGTGGTTGTACAGT
>NW_019524174.1:2486-3040 GCF_002814215.2 Seriola lalandi dorsalis
AAGTGCTGCAGTCAGTGAGGAGCAGTGCCTGGCTCAACAGCACTTTGGCCTGCCACCACACACACAGAACATATGTGACGTGTTCTGTTGTTCTTGGTAAAGTGATCACACGACCTGACGCCTGTTGAGTGAGTGTCACCATGTTGTGTCCATGTTTCCGCCTGTAGGGGGCAGCGTTCTGCTGTACGGGCTTCTTAAGTTCATATTTGAATTTAAACAGCTGATGTCAAAGATTAAATTCCCATGAACTTCAGTCTTTTTCATTATTTTTTATATTTCAGGTTTTAGAAGAGAAATAAGTCAGTTCTATTTACTCCAAAAACTACTGGTTTCTACTGGTCATACTGGTTTCTAATAGTTATACTGGTTTCTACTGCTTATACTGGTTTCTACTGGTTTCTACTGGTTATACTAATAGTATAATAGTTTAATAGTTTCTAATAGTAATACTGGTTTCTGCTGGTTATACTCCTAACCACCTCAATAGTATTTGCATCTACAAATCTACACACACACACACACACACACACACACACAGTCACTGCTGGTAATAA
>NW_019524175.1:0-1214 GCF_002814215.2 Seriola lalandi dorsalis
ATATCAACAGTATATATTATATTAAATGTATGTATAATATCAACAGTATATATTATATTAAATGTATATATTATATTAAACGTATATATATCAACAGTATATATAATATTAACAGTATATATATTATATTAAATGTATATATAATATCAACAGTATATATAATATTAACAGTATATATTATATCAACAGTATACATCATATCAACAGTATATATAATATCAGCAGTATATATAATATCAACAGTATATATTATATTAAACGTATATATAATATCAACAGTATATATAATATCAACAGTATATATAATATTAACAGTATATATCATATCAGCAGTATATATAATATTAACAGCATATATTATATCAACAGCATATATTATATCAACAGCATATATTATATTAATATATATATTAAATTACACCTGCTGAAAATACACCGTCATTATTCTCATCATCGCAAACCAGGCGAGAAACAGAGAACACACTCTCTCTTACCTCAGTGACACCTCTTCATTCAGTGATGCTGACTTGTCCAGAGACAGACACAGACTGAACACTGGTGACATCACAGCAGAGCCGTAACCACAGTGACAGTCTGACATCACTGAGCAGATGTCCGGCTATAATCTGATTGGCTGCCAGGCCCTGGGGCTACAGGAGGCATAAAGAGCCAATCAGAGCGCTCTGAGGTTCTATCTGCCATCAGCCAATTAGATCACAGCATCGTTAACATTAACGCGAAGGTAAGTTGTCGCCGTCGGCAATGCTTTGTTTTCTGTTTGGACTCAGCATCACTTTGTGTTAACAATATTAATGCGTGTCTCTCTCTCTGTTTGTTTCAGTGTCTCTCGCCCTCTTTACGTTTGTGTACGTGGTGTCTGAGCGTTCGTGGTTTCTGAGTCTACGTAGTTTCTCAGTGTACATGGTTTCTGAGTGGAAGAGGCTGCAGAGTCATAGTCGGTCAGTGTCTCTGTGTTTCTCCACTGTCAGACATGGTAAGGTCTGAACTAAACTCTTCCCCTCTCTCTCTCTGATTTTTCTCCAACATCATAAAATCCATAAAACTCAGGTTAAAGTTTTAACAGAAATAAAATTAGTCATTACTCAGCTGGTATCCTGCATTCTGATTGGCTGAGCTCATGAAGTTCATTTAAAAACTTACCTGGAGAGGAGACGTTGAGGGGTGATCGAGCACTGTGGAGACTGTCTGAAAGA